>NW_004797517.1:758251-760167 GCF_000002075.1 Aplysia californica | reverse complement strand
TAGATAGATAGATAGATATTGTGTCTATGTGTATGTGCGTGCATATATGTGTGTGTGCGCGCGCGTGTGTGTGTGTGTGTGTGTGAGTGTGTGTGTGTGTGTGTCTGTACGCAGATACGTGAGTGTGTTTGCTGCTGAAAACAATCCTGACAGATTTGTATTTCACGAATATTCGCCATGAGAGCGAACATGGGTTTAATCCTTTTGTTTTTACAGAGTAGAACATAAAACAAGGAGTATTATAAGATGCAAGGGAATTCAGGATAAAGTAAGATGATATATCTACAACGAAAAAACAACAACAGTAGACTCAGAATACACTTAAATGCTAACGGTATCGAATCAAAGAACGTGATGGCTGATCGCTAAAAAACTGAAGAGAATAAGTCACACTAGTCACTGGAAACTGCGACTCTTCATGTTCGGTTCCATTATATTCAATGTTTTCTCTTGAACTTGAAGTGAGCATGCCAGGGTGTCCTTTGTCTATAGTGTTCATCAATTTGATTTTTCTTTGTAAACAGACAGAATCCCCCTTCAGCTTCAGCTATCTTCTATCAGACCAATATAAACTGCGTAAGAGCTCAATGTCATTGAATCAGTCAGTTGGGAACGTTTTTAGAATCTAAGCTGAAGTCAGCTGCCTTCAAGACTAAACAATATATCATTGCTTCTCACAGTATTGTCCACATGTCTTGAATCGCACCCGCGGACGGGTTTTTTTGATGTACAAGAAGATGTGACGTTTTATCGCAACTTCAATAGATAATACACAATTTTCTCACACCGAAAAAACACCCATTGCTTCTTTCTCCTGCGCATGTGCGTCTGTCAAAGTCATTTCAAGAAGTACAATCCCTTCCTGTTCAGCAATCAAATATCTAGAAACAACACAAACGGGATTCACTGGTCTGTTGGACTTGATGTTTGAGTCAGCATTTGCTGCTCTGACTTCTTGTCCGGCTGAACACTTTTCACTTTGGACGATGCTGGGATGACCATCTGCAGTGGACTCACTGGCCCCTTGTCCGCGTCTTCTTGTAGAGGCACCTTGATGGCAGGGTCCTCCCCACGCGACTCTTCGTCACAGTAGTGAGTCAGGAAGGACGGGAAAAGCAGAGCCATGGCCAGTGTTACACCACCGATGCAGAAAAAGATGAGCCCGGTCAGTTTGCACATGTCTAGTGTGGTGTTGTACTCCTGAGCCTTCTCGTCCACGTACGCGTTTCCCTTGGGATCGCCAGCATCCAGCAGCACGTGACGAGGTGGCACCAGGTAGCCAATCAAGATGCCTATCACCCCAAAGAGCAAAAGGATGACACCTATCCACATGAATATCTGAGGAGAGAGATGAGCATTATTTTTTTTAATAACCGTTGTGTGAGTTTGTTTATTTGAATAAAGAGACTAAGATCTATCCAGCAATGCGATATCAATCATTTAGTGCACAGAAATAGTAAGACGGACAGACAGACATAAAGGAAAGGGGAAGAAAAAAAAAGAAAAAGGCCTAAGCATGGGCGTTTCACAGCGATACAGCAGAAAGAATTTGAAATGGTGATCTGCAGAACTATTGCAAAGATTAGTAGGGAGGACAGCATATAGAGCGATCGAGTACTCATTTTACTTGGAATCCAAAAAGATTTCTTGGAAAAAGCGAAACGACTGGACCTGGCGTATTTTAAATACATAACGAGAGCCAAACAGAGTGCAGACAGGAAGAGGGAGAGGATGGTGAAGAGAGGCAGAGGACGACCAAGGTGCCCATTGACATATTATGAAAGATTATACAAGAATGCTAGATGAGGGTTTGGCTTTGGTACAGGACGAGTTGACATAAACAAAAACAACAACTCCTCCTCCTCGTCCATCACTACTACTACTACTACTACTACTACTACTACTACTACTACTAC
>NW_004797517.1:754866-756707 GCF_000002075.1 Aplysia californica | reverse complement strand
ACACACACACACACACACATCAGTGGCGTCGCGTGGGTTGCAGACAAGGTGGTGCATAATTGGAAAGTGAGCAAATGGGCAATAGGCTTAGTAGCTACTAAACTATTATTAAGATTTCTAAAGAAAGTCAATTAGAATCTGCAGGATATCCCGTAACATCTACCAACATTTACAACTGCTTCCAGATGAAACCGCATAAAAGTTACAATAAAAATGAACCAATACTAACAACTCATTATGCTCACAATCTGAGAAGATTTAAAGACGTCTATATTTGTAATTACTTCGTGCAGCACAATAGAGGGAGACAACAGTTTCGATACCCATTCTTCATTGAGTTACTGTAGACTATAGAGTAGTAGGCTAGAAAGGCTAGCGGAACTTGGATCAGATTTTTAGCTTGCACCAAATTGGTGCTGCGAAGAGCAGTTTCATGCACCTTTCTTCTTGTGCGAAAAGAACGATGCCTAGATTTCTCTACAGTGACAAAAATAACTTTGGTGCAAAGATTTTGCTTGCTCCCAGCAGATACTACCGCAAGCGGTGCGACGAGTATAACCATCCTCGCTGTCTGCCACATCACTGGCGCAGCCAGCGGGTGACGGATCGAAAGGAAGTAGCCTAGTAATGTAGATCTAGAGCGCAGACTGGTTTAGAACAATTAGAAAAAAAAGGGGAGTGGGGGGAGGCTGAAGGCCAGGGTTGGGTGTAGCGCTTGCACCAATTGCACCAATGGCGCCCCGCCACTGACACACATGCCAACGCATAAATACACTCCGACGACTCCTCTGTTTCACATAGGCTTTTACCTATGTTTGACTGTCTCTGTTGTCATCCGGATTTTCCTAGAAATATGAAGGCGGCGTTTGCGCGGGTACACATGGGTGAGTTGGTTCTTCTATCAGTCCTTCCGTTCAGCCTACAATCACTCAACACCTCGCTCCGCCCCTGGCACGAGCTCGGGGACTCGGCGTGACAAACAATGTCCCTTCCTCGAGTCAGACACGAACTCAATAATGAGGTTTCATGGGATTTCCCCACAACTGACAAGCCGACTGACGTAACTTAGTAGACCGGATGTTTGCCAAGACGAGTTGAGACTGGGGGGGGGGGGGGGGATGCGGTACCAGCATTCACTAGAACTGGAGTCTGTTATATCCAAAAATTCTCCAATTTTAGCAGTATTTTTCTACAGTACAGTGGAGCGTGCTTTAGTGTTGTTTATTCCTTGTGAAGGCGCTCCGTTAGCTTAATTTAGATCTTACTGGGCTCCGATGTGGATGGCCCTGGTTCCAATTCCTAAAGGGGCGTTCTTGAGTTTGGGGTGTTTTGAATAGTTTTAAGACTGTCCACCAATTTGTCTGGGTCTTATCGGAAATGGACGCTAAATTCGGAGATCCCTCCTCACACACATACACACTCACACACACACACACACACACACACACACACACACACACACACACACACACAAAAACACACACAATAGTATTGCAGTGTTGAAAGGGGCATTAAATATATTACACTTATATTTCTTCCGATTCGTTTTGGTGTTACCAAATGCCACAAGAAAGAATGCGAGTATTATCGACGTGACTAGCCGTAAGCTTATCACAACACTACACTAACCTGTATAGTGCATCAAAAATCAACAGTTGTGCTTGCAGGGCTATTGGCTTTTATCTATACGTTCTTATACTCTGACCGTCTAGGCTTTTATACTTCTATCAAGTCAAAGCTTCCTTCTGTACTTTCTGGAGCAAAGCGTGTTCCGCAGCTGAGTAAGGTGTATGTGTGTGTGTGTGTGTGTGTGTGTGTGTGTGTGTGTGTGTGTGTGTGTG
>NW_004797517.1:751998-754143 GCF_000002075.1 Aplysia californica | reverse complement strand
TGTGTGTGTGTGTGTGTGTGTGTGTGTGTGTGTGTGTGTGTGTGTATGTGTGTGTAATTACGAAGAGCAACCGGCAATTTTGCAGTCATCTCACAGAAGTAAATGCGGTTAGTGAATGGTCAGGAAGAGGACTGCTTTTAAAGGACTAATAGAAGGCGAATGCTTCGAAGAGTTAGGCTGTAAAAGCCATAGCGTGTTCACTTTCGTATTTCCATGTTAGACAATTGTGGCTCATTGATTTATTAATCAGCCAATGTGCACATTTCTTTGCATGGCCTGTCGGTAGGCCAGTGAGCAAAACAAAAATACTTCTGCCAAAATATTGGATACGGTATAGTAATAAAACAGTTTCTTTATCTGGGCCTTATAATCGACACCGCCTAGTATAGGTATAGATCTATACACAGGATCAATAAAAATAAGTGATTTACGGTAACCCCCAAGGACCGTCTAAACGTCTTCAACATGATTTTCGAAAGTTACTTAGATCTACTTGTTTGTTGCATCATGCAGTATTTTTGTTATCGCAAAGAGGCGGTAATTTTTAACTGAAAATGTAATACCGTCATTAAGACCGTGTTTCATGGGCTAGGATTAATGTGTGGTGTTGATGAAAACATTTTTTTTATCATCATGTCATATTTGTATGTTGTAAGTATGCTGTTAACCACTTCACTGCCATGCCCAGGAATTGAGTTAACAATAATTATAAATAAATTGGATTTATATAGCGCATGTTCACAAAGAAGGGCTCAATGCGCTGTAAAATAATAAAAAAAAAACATATGCAGCGCACAGCTCCTATAGTAATACTCTTTTCTCTCTCACTCTGTCTCTGTCTCCGTGTCTGTCTCTAAGCGTAAAAGTGCATTCATGCGTTTCGTAAATCTCAATTCGTTAGGCATAAAGAATTTATTTGAAGGCTACTTTTTAGTTGAAAGTAAAGGGTTTGGTCACGTCGTTGTCCCCACTTAACAGTCAACACTATCGACCCCACAATGGAATCAACTGTGAGCTGATCTCGAGGAGACTTTTGTATTTACAAAACACTGCACTCCCCTTCACACTCTCAAAATCTTTTTCTATTTTTTTCTCAGCCACTCAATCTTGGTGGATTAGATGAAGAAAAATAAATTACCTACCTTTAGATATTTTTAAAAAAAACATGTAGTTATGCAGGAATAAGACCAGTTGGTGAAAATATGACCCGATGTATACATGTTATTTGTTTGGGATAATGTGGTATATCTTCGGGTTTTTTCTTCTCCCGGCCCTTCCATTGACAGAAAAGCACATCAAGCACATAGAATCCTGTGCTTTTATGACTGGTGAATATTATTATATGTAACACAGGAATTCGCTTCTACTTTTAGCCCAACAGGAGAGCCCGAGACTGTCTCGGCCTCGGCAATGAAAGGGTTAATCCCCTACTATTATTTTTATTCACTTACTTTAGGTTAACACTGGAACCTTAGTTTGCTGTGACATTCATTAGTGGGCTTTTAGATTATGTTGGTCATTGAAATTTTAGACTCGCATGCAAATACCTGAGAAGATTAAACATTATGATTTGTTATTATACCTTTTTGACGTCGGGCGGAAGAAAGTGAACACGCTACAATAACCCAACTTACACGTTATCTCCTCAACTCCTATTAACTGAGGTTTTCCGTGAGATGGCTTGTTATTTATTTCTCTTCGGAAATTCTATTGCCCTGCCTAAGGTATCGTATTTATTGGTTTTGACCATGTCATTCACCATTTTTAATCATACATCTTCAAACAACGTTTGTCTTGTGGGCGTATTGCCGGGTACTAACCTTCCACCATATTGGTGTGCACCGTCTACGGCGGTGGTGGGACTGGAGCAGAAACTGGTGGTCGTCGTCCTCGTACACAGACGGGTCCTTGAAGGTGTGGTCATCGTAGAACTCGTGCAAGTAGGACTTGACCCCGAAGTACACGGGACAGCTGCGTTTACGCTTTGGTTTTGAGCCACTATCTGTTGGGGGGAGGGGGGGGGAGACAAACAAGTGATTGACTTTGGTGATAATTTATGCAGCTGCATTTTCAAGTGGCCGGACTGTGAACGTTGTCTTCTGCTTTTTTGTGTCCCTACTTTCTCACTAGTTGGTTGGGGGGGGG
>NW_004797517.1:749869-750804 GCF_000002075.1 Aplysia californica | reverse complement strand
CTGTGTGTGTGTGTGTGTGTGTGTGTGTGTGAATAAGGTAAGTTAAGATAAGATAAGATAACATTTTTCTTGGCTGTACAGGACGTAAAAACACAAGCAGGTATACATGAAACAATTTTAATTATATGTTACTCTCATTAAAATTCAATATGAAAAGAGAAGTAAAGCTGACAAAATGTACATTCATATCAAATGCATCATTCTTCTAGAAGCAGGAATTTAATTACCAGACCTTTGGACTTATATCTAGATACATACTCTAAAGAGCAACACACATCTATGCTCATTCTGACAAAAGCCTTTTTCTAGAAGGTAAAAAACTCTTTTATCTTTCTTTCTTTGATTTTTGAGGGACATATCTGCGCTGCGTGATCTTACAATTTGCGTGGAAAGGGGGTGTGATGGGTCGTTTATAATGCTTTTTATCTTTTTTATTCGTGTGGTATTATACATTTCATCAATTCTAGGAAAACCATATCCAGATATCTTGGTGGCTTTCTTAATGGGTCTGTCAAATTATTTTCTTTTGTCTTTCATCTTAAAATTCCTTCCCTAGCAGCAAATACAAAATAATAGCACACTTTCAATCATAGAATGGTATAAAAGGGACATAATCTTATTATCAACACGGAAACTTCCTAACTTCCTTAACCGAAACATTCTTTGATTTGCTTTTTATGCACAAGAGCAGCGTGGGGATGCCAGTCAAGTTTGTTATCGATTTGATACTTGACATAAGTTGTCACAAGACCGTGTCAAAACTGAGTAAGTGTAAAAATTTATCAAAAATACAGAGATCTGTAAAAGCCTCGTCGCCACTGAGCAGCGCCAGAAGAATGGTGTGAATGTCTATTTCCCCATCTTATCCCAATCCTCCTCCAACCAATAAATATTTTTTAATGTAAAACTCAACGAAACGGCCCCCCCCCTCCCCT
>NW_004797517.1:741757-749386 GCF_000002075.1 Aplysia californica | reverse complement strand
GTGCACACAGACAGACAGACAGACAGACAGACAGACAGACAGACACGGTCTCTGAGGTAAACAGGGGGCGAGGGGTTGACGTGACAAAGAGAGACCGAGAACAAAAGGTTAGAAAGAAGGCTTTAAAAAAAAAAAAACACTCCTCAGGTTCCCAAGCTGAGTTCCATTGACGAGTTCAGAAAACGTTTACATATATTATATCGGAGTATTCACCTGGAACCGGCCTCTAAGATTGCTGACAAGTCAGTTTCCAAGCCACTGAGCGCGGGAAAAAAAATTTGATCGCTGTCCCCCTGAATGACGACCCTCCACCCTACCGCCCGCCCCACAAACCTCTCCTTCTGGCAAGGCTCACGCGAATTCACAATAACTCCCCGGTCCGGTCTGTTCATTCCAAATGAACATTCAGTCCTCATGAGGGACATAAATAGGACGAGATAAATAAGAGATTCTCTATTGATCCTCCAATGGGGAAAATGGTGACTATCAGAGAAGCAAAAAAATATGACTGCTTGCAACGCAAAATAAACGTAACGATCTATCACAATAATCGGTGATGGCAATTGAAGGTCTATACAAATGTATGGTATCTTTTCTAAAGAGAAAAAAATAGAAAGAAATAGAAATACAAGTCTATCATTTCGTACTTTGATTTTTGTGTGTCAATTACGGTCCCCTTTTGCACTGAGAAAGAAAGTAGCGATTGTCTTTTAAGGTCATTCAAGGTCAGAAATGGTACCTCTCACTTAACTGTGAATGTTTATTTCCAAACCAACCAGGTTACTGTTATGTCTAAACCACTGGATGGTATACCTAAATAAGAGAAAATATTTAATACTGGACGCCAATTAAAACGCAACACTTTTTGTTCGCAGCGTCTGTAAACGTTTGTATCAAATAAACGAAGATAGATTAAAAGAAGTATTTATTGAAGTTTATTAATTTTCAATCCCATGTGGACCATTATTTTATCACATGCTTCATCTAATTTCAATACATTGTCTTCCTTCTTTCGGAGTGGCCCCCTTTAAGCAAATTTGTAGAATCATGCACAAACCGAAACTTAATAAAGATCTTAACAAAGATATATTATGGTCAACATTAATATGCATACAGACAAAGACATATCTTCACGTTGATTCTACGGCATTTTTCATTTTTTGGGGGGGGAGAAATTCTATCCCACTTTTGCATTAGTGCGACCCATTATTGCTGCAGAATCACAAACAGGTCTCTTGCACGCACTTTGAGGTTATGGTTATCCCATATGTGCGCTGCTGGGGACCAGGCGCGGTTCGTCCATAGAGCGCGGTCGTGCAGTGCCGCCCAAAATTTTTGAATGTTCTATTACGCAAAACCCCCACAATAATATAATAAAAGAAACCAGAAACAAACACTAGCCAAATAAAGTCCACGCACTTTAGCTAAACAGAAAAGGATATTCAACAGTGTAACCTGACCTATAAATCGCTCTTGGAGATAACCCAAGCGATGACGACACTCGTAGCGAGTTTGGCGGAACATTAATATTAATAAGCCGGCACATGTCAAATGTGCTCCTGTCGAATAGTGCCGAAACATAGCCCACTGTAGGCAGTCTAAAAATAAACACGATAGACCCTACGCTCTTCTTTACCAGTATTATGGGATCCCCGGAGCATTCCAGGGGAGTGCTCAAGTGAATTGTGATTGGTTCATTGTTTGTCTTGCCACTATTTTAAGTGACTCTGTAGCCGTGAACCTGAGGGTGGTGAACGTGACCGTCGTCCTATGAGTTGTGCCTTTGAATGGTTTTGTAGTGGAATAGTGAAAGTTATTACCAGTGGCGGCTCGTGGTTTATAGAACTGACCGGCGGTCATTCACGTCGACTATTTTTCCCTCCCCCACCCCCTTCCTTCACAACACACACACACACACACACACACACACACACACACACACACACACACACACACACACACACACACACACACACACACACACACACACACAGAAAAAGAAACACACTACTTGAGTCTAAGCTAGAAAACAAACTGAAAGTGAGAAGCAATAAATCGCTGGTCCTGGCCTCCAGTACAGTACTTTACTCGTACTTTCTACACCCCGATGCAAAATATCGACGTGCACTGAACCCGTTAAATATATGTAATAAGAACCGTCCTGTATGATGACAAAAAGTCAATTGCTACTGTACCAGTGACGCTGTTCCAAGCAGATCAAGTCTACAATCAGATGCTATACAAAGCTGGACAAAGCACACAAGTTTCCGATCATTATATCATCAAATGTACTTCATCGCACTTCTCAGTTCTCAGAACTGAACACTGAGCACTGTGTTGTAACAAAGTGGGGAAGTGTGTCAAATGCTAATTATAGAACTTGGTGTCTTGCTGGGGTGAGGGTTGAAAAGGGGAGGGAAAGGAGGGGGTTTTCGACCCAGACTCTGACAGCCGAGTGCCTATCGCTCCTCGTTAAAATGTTCCTTATATATCTTCACTAGACGATTCCTTCTTTCGCCGGCCAGACTCCTAAGGGCCAGGTAAGTTATTTGTGGGGAGAAAACGATGAGTAAATGCCAAAGAGGAACTATAAGTGGTTAAAAAGTCAATAAACAAAAAAGAGTAGTGCCATGCCACAGAATTCTACACTTATAGAACGGGAACTGTACCACGTGACCTGTGAGGAATTGAAGACCGTAAACAATGGCGTCTTGAGGGCACGATTTATCGTTTTCGGAAGTAACCCTATAGCTTTTAAAGCAAGAGCGGCTTTTACAAACGAGTGAAAAGTGGAACATTTACTGTCCAGTTTGTAATTTTGAGTTACAGAATTCACTGTGCATCCTAGAGATTGGAATTAAGGTTTTAAATTGTTGTGTTTTTGGGTGCAACAACAGAAAAAGCAGACATAGAGAGTTTATAAATATAAGTTCTACAGAACTGTGAAAAAATTCGTAACACGGATGGGATTGTTCACAGCACTTCTAGCTTCCCACACACATTTTGCATACGCATATGGCCTACGTAATTTTTTAGTAGCAAAACTAGTTACAAGAAATTTGTTTTACACTGAACATATTTTTTCACTAGATATAATTAATGTTCTCAAAACATGCGTTCAATAATTAGCTTTATGTCGCCAGCAGAAGTAGAAAAAAGGACGGACTTGCTTTTAAAAGAGATTTAGCTCCAGCTATAAACTTTTTAAAAATCTGTAGAAACCATTGACTGGGATTTTTTTAAAAAAATATTGGGCTAGTAGATCTATTCATTAAAGAATTTTCTTTAAAGAAATTTCTAGAATAATATAGAACCTATAGATGTGTACAAATGTTTGAAAAAAATACTCATCGGTTAACCTCTTCACTGCTGGGTAGACGTAGGTTCTGGCTTGTATTCTCCACTCATATTGTTTCATCTGGTTGACTCATGTTTTAGTTGTTTTAGTAACAGCTTGTGATTTTGCTTATTCTGAAACAATTCTCTGTGTTTAAATATTCCTTGAATTAACATTTAATCTTGTAGGTACAGATGTTGATGGAGATTTTTCAGCAGTGAAGGGGTTAAGACGAATTGATAGATCTAAGTCATTGTGTGAAAGTAGGAGAATCTAGATCTAGGTGTTCGATAGTTCAGTAGCCTAGATATTTGATAATAAGTTGCGCATCAAATTTTTGACCGCATGCTACGGTAGTAGAGATAGCGTATTATTTCATCCGAAACATTTATTTCAGCATCCATAACACCTTTTTGGGCCTTTAAAAGCACATGTAGTCCTACTTCAATTATGTTACTTTCATAATTGTTTTTGAAAGCATTTTCAATTCCTTTCATCCAAATCTGACGAATGTATTATTAAATAGCGTATAATACTGAGTTAGCCAATGCATAGCAATGCGCGCTATTATCAATTATTGAATTGTAACAAGACTTCAATTTGATCCGTAACAAGAGACCACTTATTTTTTTATACGTGTTCATGAATGTGTGTTTGTTTACTGTGTGCCGGGATTAAAAATTAAAGATTAAAGATTTCAGATCTGACGAAGGTATTTATAAAATAGCGTAATAGTGCTGGGTTAGCCGATGCCTTGCGATACACGCTTTTATCAATTAATTGAATTGTAACAGGACTTTGATTTGATCCGTAACAAGACATCACTTATTTTTTCTTATACGTGTTCAAAAATATGTGTTTGTTTACTGTGTGCGGGGATTACAGGGGGACAAGCCCATCCCCTCCACATGTGATCCAAGGTATGGGGATACATTTTTCTCAAAATGCACACAGCTCTGAAATCCTTGACCAGTGATCACTCACCATGGAACTCTTTCTGTTGTGACTGTAGACACAAGTTTCTTCATTATCACATCTGAATGAGCCTATCATTCATGCATTAGAAATCACACTCCCAACACACAGAAAATGACTTTGAACATATTCTTATATTCAGGAAACATATGCCAGTTCCACTCAAGTTTACTTTGTTTTGCATTATTGGCTTTTATGTGTAAACCAATATTTTGGATGGCCTTAAGTTTAATGACAATATTATTGTAGTGAGCATGTTACTGTCAGCGTCCCCTTTATCGTAGATCTAGTACTAATCAAGACTATATCTAGATATTTTGCCAACAGAATTAAGGTTCATAATTAGTGTTATTATCAAGCGTTACAGTGTATTGTGATTGTGAAGATCGTTAGTAGATCTAGAGATCTAGATCTATCTAGATCTAGATCCCATCCCATCATTAAAAAAACAACAAAACAACAATACAAATACATGTACAAAAACATTGTAACATTGCCAATTATGACATATTGTTGGCAATAAAAATGTACTAGACTATTTCACTATATTTCCTCTTCGAAGAAAGTTTTAAAATACTGATGTAAGGTGTCTTCCAAGCCCTACCACTAGCATCAGCGTGCATAGCAACGCGAAGCCTCGCTGTGCGGCGCCAGAGAGTATTTAATTATATTTAAGAGTCTCTGGCGGCGCAGCCAAAGGTGCCCTCAACTGGCCGCCATGTTTTAGTTTCAATTCCTCACAGCGAATCAGCGATCTCAAAGAGGGAGTTCCGCTTCTATAAGTGTAGAATTCTGTGTGCCATGCTGACAATAAATGTTCTGATAGTAGTTAGAGAAAGGCTGAATGATAAATACATGTTTTGCTGATAAAATAATACATGTGTCTGTGCTGCTCAAGACAGTCTCATTCTTAATTTTGTAAGCTACAAAGAGGCCAATCTGGCAATTAAGGGATACACTAATCTTTCTGTGGACTGGCGATGGATTTGTCCATGGGACTGACGTCATCGCTAGGCCTTAGCCAAGCCCGCTGTGTATCAATTGTGTGTACGTAGTACAAAATTCCGCGACGTGACGGTTTGACGGGAGACGATTTAAAATTACGAACCGGCGCGATAACAAACGTGAAGGAATGAGGTTATGTCGCGACAAAACAGCAGTGAATCCCACTTGTCTATTTGAGCGCCTTCAAATCGGCAAGGTGTTTTTGAATGTTGATACATGTTTGTTTGGATTTACTTAAAACTGAATGAAAATCGTCATCAGTAATAAATCTCTAGTCAACAGTTCAGTTGACAAAAATCTGACCGGCACCGCCGGTCTTGTTCAGTTAACAAACCGCCCCTGGACATGTACTTGAGTGTTCAGTTCCAATACAAGATGAACAAAATTGATGTTTAGCTAACAAACAAATTTAGTACTAGAAATAAAAGCGACAAGTAAAAAGAATGAAAATAAAATCACGAGGCCCTCCCTCACCAACCCAAAGATCCTAAACTTATACACCGTCTCATTTAATATGCCCTTGACTATCTTCAGCATGCCATAGCTTAATTATTATTGTGCACGCCCACTTTTTAGCCCCACGAGCCGCCCCTGCTGGGGACATGTCCGTTAAGAACACTGGCCAGCCCATGAGATTCATGTTATGACCTTCCTGAAACTGTGTTGATTGTTACATGGGCAGTGAGAGGACAGGAGTTGTGTAGGAAGATCTAAGAGGTTCTGCTTTTATCCACGTGCTGTTGTGCCCAATGAAGACGGTGCTGCGCTGTTGTTGCGGATTCGGTAAGGGGGATTACACCCCAGGGTTATCTCGCTTATTAGTAACATTAGTGGGCCAAGTTTTATCAAATTTCACACATATAACAAGCATAGTGGGGAGTCTTAAAATCAGCGATCAAATTTAGGAAAAAGTTCCGTTGCCATGGAGACTGTGGCCATAGCGGATTTTGTTGAAATGTCTTATGCGATGAATACCGCACTTATTTTTCATGAGATCTATAACCGCAATTTTCTGTACAGAATTTTTCTGGCCTGGAAAAAGTAGGCCTATGGTCTGTATGGAGCCTGTGTATTTGAGATCTTACATGGACTGTGTAAACCGTGGTTGTTATAGCTTTCTATACGGCAGTAAGAGAGGTTACAGAATGCTGAGTTGCAGTTCACTACTGTGCACGAGAAAGTGGGCACGGCCGCCATTATGAATTCAGTAAAAATTCGCCAACACGGACATTTTGATGCGCACTGTACGTGATTTTTGTGTGTTTTGGGGGCAACATTAATTGATCCTTTACATTACAAAACTCTGTCCCTAATATTTCCATTTTTGTTTCGTGTTTTCTAACATTCAAAATTTACCAAGTGTCAAGGTTTTTTTTTCAAGAGTATATATTATTATTATGCTTTTGCTTGAATATATAAACAAATGATGGACTGTCAAATAAAACAGGGGGGAAAAAAGAAGACAACAATATGCCTTTAAAGCTGTGTTTGAGTTTTTCACAATTTCATCTTCAGCTGTATGTTTTTAAAAACGTAGGAAAAGCAACGAAATGAACGTTCAGTGCTAACAAAGATAAAAAATATTATTGTCGCAAAAGTCGAACACCGGAGTATTACAGACAGAAATATAATATTTTCTATGTTCATCAAGTATATTAATTTGAGAAATGCAGTAGGGTAGCTGTATACGACAGAGATAAATCTGTGTATTCCTAAGAACCATTATGGTAAGCAAAACATCAAAAATTATCTAGTCTGTTACATGCGTCTTAAATTTCCTTCATTTTCTATGTTGAAAAACAACAGTAAACTGTATATCTTTTTATCAAGAATATCGCTTCAGAAAGACTTCAAACTGTTCAAAACAATGCTGCACGTTTGAATTATAATGCGCCATCATATTTATCAAATCTGTTGAAACTGAACATTCCAACTCGCAGTTTGAGGTCATCAGCTGACAAAAACAAATTTCTTCCACCGTCTATGAAACTAAAAACAGCAGGTGAAAGGGCAGTTGAATATCAAGCCCCAAAGAACTGGAATGCTTTGCCCAGCAGCTTAATTCATTCAAATGTCAGCTAAAGCCTTTTCTGTTTTTAAATTAACGAGATAAATATTTAGAGAGAGATTTTCTTTTGGTCAGAGCACGAAACACGGATTAATTACATCTGTTAATGTTGTATTGAACAGCCTGTGTACTTTAATCGAGGTTTGGCGCTATATAAATGCCATATATTAGTATAATTATAATATTTGCTATATTTATTGTTAACTATTCCCTCCATACACACCCCTCACACACACACACACAC
>NW_004797517.1:740253-741476 GCF_000002075.1 Aplysia californica | reverse complement strand
CCCTCCTCCTCCTCCTCCTCCTCCTCCTTCTCTCAATTACTCTGGATTACTCTATTTCCTCTTTCTCCGTCAATTTCAAGACCTTCCAGCCTCTCTCTCTCTCTCGCTCTCTCCCTGTCTCTCTCTCTCTCTCTTTCTCTCTCTCTATCTATCTATC
This sequence comes from Aplysia californica, assembly GCF_000002075.1. Lineage (NCBI taxonomy): Eukaryota > Metazoa > Mollusca > Gastropoda > Aplysiida > Aplysiidae > Aplysia > Aplysia californica. The sequence goes on along the minus strand of NW_004797517.1, from coordinate 741,319 downwards.
TATCTCTACATGTATCTGTCTATCTATCTATCTATCTACCTATCTCTCTATCTACTATCTCTATTTATCTATCTAAACCCCCGGGGCGGTGCTACTGAATGAAATGTCTTTAGGCCATTCCCAAGGAGGGGGGGGGGACATTAACTGTACATCTCAAGTTCTTATGCACAGTAGAATTGTAATTGTAAATGGGCCGATTCATCAATGTCACGCCCATAACTGTGCCTGGCCTGCAACAGGGAACTGCTGCTTTTTCTTTCCTAATCCTGACTATCGTCATGTTTTCTCTACTTCTTTTGTATGTTTGTCACACTCTTGTGACCCGCTATTTCCGGGGTGCCTTTATAGTCGAAGCAGACTGTGTGCTGTTGAAGCTAGAGAGGTGAGCAGAGTAAGTTTGATTCCCTGTAAGGACTTCTCTGTTGACATCCGTCCCTTGGCGCACATATGACCTTATGCAGTTGCGAGCGCCGAAAAACTACTAAAACTAAACTAAATCCATCTATCTATCTATCTATCTATCTACCGCTCTCTCTCTCTCTCTCTCTACCACTTCTGGCCTTAGTGTTCCCTTTTCTCTGGCTTTTCCGATTTGTGTGTTCACCGCTCATTTTAGCGTTGTGACATGAATGTACGCACTTTAGTTTTTACAGCTAGAGTAGATCAAGTCATTGATATTTTGTATGTTCCTGATGAATCTCGTTGAGGGGCGAAACGTTAAACCTGTGATTAAATATTTTGGAAATACTACCAGGTCTTTACCGTTTTAACATCTGCTGTACTCAATGAATGATGGTGATGATGATGACAATGATGCTAACAATAACAATGACAATAATGGCGACAATAATGATACACAAAAAGGAAAAAAAAATTACCTAGAGACATGAGCCGTGATCGCTCGTACTTGAAGGCCCAGGCTACGACCAAGAAGACCAGTGACGGCTGTACCGTGGCATCCACCACACCGTGGACGACACGCAGAGCGAACACCAAGGGCGCAGACCCCAGCTTGTACAGGGTGGGCATCACCAGCATCAGGCAGGTCACTCTGACAGATGGAGAG
>NW_004797517.1:737328-738475 GCF_000002075.1 Aplysia californica | reverse complement strand
TTAAACGACCTTTGTTGTTGTTGCTGTTGCTCTTGTTGTTGGTGGTTTTAGCGTAATTCAGATCATTAGGAAGCCGGCAACACCCTAGCAGAGAGACCAAGATATTGAATAAAATTCTCCACATTCTGGAATCCAAGTCAGGTCTACTGCCAGTGACGGCGAAGCACCTAACCACTACACCACAGACGACGGTAAGCGGTTGTCTACCTGTGAAAAATGTCAACTTACGTAAGATTTTCATGTTTGATGTTCACGACAATATAAATCATTTGCCATTCGTGTTGTTGAGTAGTCTTTTTCTTAATCCGAGTACATCTGGGCAGCCTACTATTTAAAGTAAGCTGTCTCTGACTTGGGGGCGGAGATAATTTTAATTGCAATGCATGTAGTAATTTAAGCCATTCCTTTCGTCTTAAATGGCCCGATATTTTGGAACGCTAGATGGAGCAACAGATACGTCCTATCTGGTCTCTTTACTAATCCTTGGGTCATGAAACAGGAAAACGTGAGTACCAGCCAAAAGCTCAAGAAAGACGAACCACGCTTTAGAACCTTTTTGTTCAGCCCTTATGGGGTATTTTCCTTACATTGACTCTTTCCGAGAAGGACATGCTACACTTGACACTATAATTCGTATTTGTACGAGATCTTGAATTGCAAAATTCACATAATATACTCTGTCTGGGAACGCCCTGAAGGTTTTTGTGGTTTCAAGAGTATCGATGTCACGAAACAGTCGCTGTAAGACTCAATCTAAGCTATTTAATTTCCCTGGTCTTAGTCTTATTATATTAGTAAAGTAGCACTGGCTGGAAAGAAGGGTCAAAGCAACCAGCTCCAAAATGATTCAAATAGTATTGATGTTGGTGTAAATCGTTTACTGTGAGTGCTATCAATCAGTGAGATATTTATGGTGAATCTTTGTATCTATTGAACGTGTTTTCAGAGCTTGAAGCCAGGTAGAATTCAAATATGCACTCATTTCATGGGTGGGATTCTAGCAACAAAAGCCCCTGACCCCTACCTCTTATCCGTCTGTCTGTCTGTCTGTCTGTCTGTCTGTCTGTCTGTCAGTCTGTCTGTCTGTCTGTCTCTGTCTCGTTGTCTGTCTCTCTCTTCCTCTCTCTCTTTCTCTCTCTCTCTCTCT
>NW_004797517.1:730970-733824 GCF_000002075.1 Aplysia californica | reverse complement strand
ATATAGTATCGTCCAAAAGAAACTTGAAAAAAATTATCACCCATTCATTGTGTTAAAACTTTGTATTATCCTCTCATGTAGCATACCGATTTAAAGCTAAATATATTCTGCATCAACTGACCCATCTGACCGGTCATCTATGTACAGAGACGCTCGAGATAATAACAGTCACTTAAATAGACCTTAAAAAGTAGGGTTGGCAAAATTGTGCGAATTCAAAGAAAATTGCAAGTAAAATTGTCTTTGTGCATGAATTGAGGAACATCAATATCAATAGAATGGACACACATTGCACAATATCCAATGAATGGGCAATTTTGTATCTGCAATAAACAACATTTGTTACTATATTTTGTTACTATAGTTTTAAGCAAATCGGAAAACAGAGCAGTTACAAATACCTCGCAAAACTTGGACTTAACATTAAATGTGGTCTATATTAGCTTAAGAGCCATTGGTTTTGTGTAGTGCACGAACCCTTTAGGCTTTGGACATAATTATCTGTCATTTCATCCCATATGGCACAAAGAGTTTGCAAACAAAGGGTCTGAATTGGGAGCAAAGTCGCATTTCTTCAGCTGTTGTTTCATGGAACTTCACATACCTGTTGAATTTATATCAGGGCTATTTACTGCTGACCAATCCAACTTTGATTTGTTGGTTTCAAAAAGTGTCTAGTAGAATAGGCCCTGTGAGAAAGTGCTTTGCTGTTCTTGAAGATGTCTGCTTATGTATGACACAATGGCGAAAATAAGGGAAATGCATGATGTACAGGGTGATTTAAAAAAAACAATACAACTTTTTTCTGTACAAAATTTGCACCAAATTTTTACTAGAATGTTGTAATTTAGAACAAATATAATTCATTCAAAGGGAGTTGGTTTTTTTTTACATAAAATTTATAAAGAAGAAACGAGCTTTCGAAAACGGAAATGGCTTTTAGAAAAACCACATATAAACGCAAAATGTACTAATTTAAAAGATCTCGTAATTTAAGGAGCGTCGTGAAATGATTAGTTTCTTTCGGGGTTGTTTTTTTCTTCCTTTTTAAAAAAAAAATCTAATCTTACCATCCCTGTAACATTTTTTTACAAAACATTTTTTTTTAATTCTGGAATTTCGAGAACTAGATCTAGAGCTCCATATGTCCTCCTAAGCACTCGTCACATTTTAACGCGTCTTTCGTTATGTTCAGTGGTGGCCAAACACAAAGATCCACCCAACCATGAGTACCCAAAGCCACACACGCTGTACACCTTACAGTATGAAGTTGCTTATTGAGACAGTAGGATGGCCGGTGAGGTTGCCCAAATAGGCATTTATGGAGTCAACATATCCTGAAATAATATGAATATGGGATTTGCAAAGGAATCAAATGTTATGGAGGAATGTTCACGCTTTTCAAGACGATCGAGAAATCGTGAACACATTCCTATCTTCTGATTCATGTCCGCTTCGCGAACAAGAAAACGGCACAGTTGTAGATGAAGGTCTGCCTTGAAAATGCCGACCGTTTAGATGCAGGAAAGTCCTTGCTGCGGACATCGTCTACAGACAGACGTCTCATTGGGGCTCATCTTTCGAATTCTGCATGCTGGTGACGTTTAAAGAGGTGTGAACGATGTGTGTTTGATCTGAAACAGTCGTTTTGTCTCGGAATTGTTTTTGTTCTGATTCTCTACAGGTTCTAACTGATGGACCATTTCCACCCTGGAAATCAAAGGAGGCATTCAGGGCACTTCAACACTGTTATCGTACCTTGTGCGAAACTTACAAAATGAGTTGGTGGTGAGGAAATGTTCAATACAAAAGGCTCTCTACTCAATACTAATCTTAACCATGATCTCAGCAGGCAAAAAAACTAGAGGAAAACAATCTACAAACTTATGTTGGCCTGTTAGACTACTATAGTTTGCAATATGGTGCGATCGTTGGGACTTCTAATGGTAGGCCTAATTAGGCTTATGTGAACTAGTGCTTCATGCTGCAACAATGGGGATATAGCTGAAAATGGGTTGGGTTCTTTTATGCGCTAGGTAGAGAAAAACTATTTTGTGGAATTATCTCAAAAGAATATCTGACAAATTCCTTTTGACTTCCAAATATTGTGAACAAATTTGAAACCCAAAACTTCTGTGTGGAGGAAAATATTTACAAAAAAGTTGTATAGGTGTTTGTTTGTTGTTGTTTTTTATCACCCTGTAGTCCACTAAACCAAGACATCCGGTGATTCTAACGAGGACGGTTTTGTTCATTCCACCCCAGACCACTCAAACCCATTGCAGTTTCATGACCTCTGTTCCTCAATGACAAATGATTGTGTCCAAAATCTAACTAACAGAGTCTATACGCAAAAAAGGTTTCGTGCTCTACGTGAATCCAATAGTTCCAAAACAAAACCAAAGTCATACTTATGAGCACATGTATTGTTAAGTCCAGGTTTTGAATGGTATTTAATTTGTAACTGCTCTGTTTTCCCATCTGTTTGAAAATATCATATTATGAACAAGCTGTTCATTGCAGAGACAACAATATTCTTTTTTCTTTTCTTATTCAATGCATGTCCTTTCCCCCAGTGTTGATGCACCTCAAAATACTCGCTCACACTCTTTTACGTTTCTTTGCTTTTGCACAATTTTGCCAAGACTAATTTTTAAGGTCAATTTTGAGTGACTATATCTCGGGTGTCTCTTAACATAAATGGATTATTAATGCGTCAGATGATGAAGAATTTATTTACCTTTAAATTGTTAGTCTGCATGAGTGTGTAGTGCAAGACTTTAAAACGATGATTGGGTGTTTATATTTTCAAGTTTCTTTTGGACGCCAGTGTATAAATTATACATATATATAT
>NW_004797517.1:723525-729969 GCF_000002075.1 Aplysia californica | reverse complement strand
CAAATCTTTAGGTATAGATGGATAAGGTATGAATGAACATAGTCTAGAATCTATAAAAAGCCAACTCGTATATTATGTGGAGGGAGTGCGTGTTTCGTAAAATAGTAATTGTATGGCCTTAACTCTCCGTTCAGTAATATCAGTTTGTTTTTTAAAAGCAGGACCTCCGAATTTAACCTTTATCTCCGATGAGACCTAGCCAGATGGATGGAGAGCCTTGAAAAACGTCCAACCAACATAAATTCAAGAACCATCCAGACGAGCGGTTCGAACCCTACTCATTCTCACTTTTGTCCAGCATGATACCTACTGCACCAATGGACCATGTTTTTAAGAGATCTAATCTCTATCCTATCTAATCGGTATCCTTGATTTCATTTCCAAAAGTTCTTGTTAAAGCGTTCAGTGCAGGCGCCGGTTGTTAGAATTCACTTCTTTTCATCTAGCGCATAACATGATTATGAACGCTAAAGACAGCTATGTGCACAGGAAGCTGTGCAAAAATGGCGGCCATTGCTGGAGACCCATGTGGCAGGAAAAGGGTTAAAACATGATTTTCTGAAACTTGAACATGTGGTTTTCTTTGATCTTCCCGTCGTTCTTTTCTATTGTTTTATCCGTCCTAGTCTGTTTTTTGTTTTTGTTTTCAATAGTAAATCGGTTTTTACAGTGAGACAAATAGTGGCGCTTTTAAAAACGTGCCTTATATCATTGCGATGGCTACTGTTATAATCTATTTCATCCTTGGGTGTTGCAGGGCATCTCAGGTACCATTGCCATTAGTCTTCTAGACCCAGTCCAGCTGTAAGACGTTAGTCCTGTGATTTTTTAAAAGACGTGAGTTCAATTCCTGGCTAGTTGGCGAGGACACTGTGTCTTTAGGAAAGATACTTCACCCGATTTTATTTACAGTTCAAAACGCTGTAGTGGGTGCTTGGTACTCGGCAGAGACGGAATGTGTGAATAATAACGGCATGGGCCAAGAGGGCCAAACCAGTAATTTGTTGTTCTAGAAAGTGTACGTGTAAATGTAGTTTTAACCTCCTTCGACAATGTATTGATCATTTAGGAGGCGGGATCTTTCGACCCTGCCTGTCAGGGCCAACTGGGACTGAGAAAGATACAACAACGTCCCAATAGTGATACATGTACATGATAAATATTCTCCCCATAGTCATATTAAACTCACGTCTTCTGCGTCCCACGGCGAAGCGCGAAAACGCTTCATCACAAACGTCAGGGAATTTATGACAACTTGGAATTACCGGGCTGACCATAAGACCTGTTGTTAGAAGTTGTGATAGCCTTCGGGGAACGAATACACGACTGTAAATGAGCACTTGGATTTTAGCTTCATTTATAAACATAACCATCGTGTTTGGTTAAGCAGTGCTTCTTCCCTGGCGGTTTAATAGCAATTTAATACTGACTGAATCTATTTGAATAAATATATAAATATAAAACTTTTTTTTAAAATCTCCTTTCGTGTACTCATTCGACATTACGGTCGATAAAACAAGTCCCCAAAAGCTTGAAGGTAATGACACATTTTGGATAATGGAGATGTGGGGTGAAAAAGGAAACCCGTACGCCAGATTAAATTTGGTATGAGCCGGAAGGCCTATACCTCACCAAGGCAATTCTGTCTTTAGACCGTTTAGTCAGTTTTGTGGCAGAATTTAACTTCCACTAGTGCCGTACCGCACTAAGATTCAAGCGTCTTAGGACTTTGATATTAACGATTCAGTTCGAACATGGAATTGACAGAGAAAGCATGTGTACGTGCTCTAATGTTTTCAATCAGGCGAAAGAAACATAAAAAACGATTTTGAATTCATCCATTTACCAGTCAGAATAATTTTCGAAAGTTTTATTGTGCAGCGAAGGTTTGCCTTCAACTTCACTTATTAATTTCTCAGTCCAATTGACATCAAGATCAAAGACTAATTATAAAATATATTTGCTGATGGTACTTGCTCGTTGAGCACAGAATGTAGTCTTGCGTAAACATGATCAGATGCATAATATGTGTTGGTGAAAGGAACTCCGCGTGTCATGAAAACACGACCGGGTGTGTTTGTGTAGGTGTATGGAACTGGCCGTGTCGTCAAATTTCAAGGCAGTTTTATCTTAGTGCCGTAGAGTGCTCTATTCTCTTACTGGCTTAAACCAGTCTTTAGTCAGACTTGTCGTACTCGGTTTGTGGCCGGTCACAACTTTTCACGACTAAAATGTTGTGTCTAGGTAGTGCGGTCGGGTTCGTATTACTCCATTGTTCACAATTCCGTAAAACACAAGCTTTAGTCTGTCTAAAGAAGGATTTGTCTTGGTGCGGTATAGGTCTTACTGCATAAAACGTGGATACAATTCGAGAAAGCTGCTCAGTACAAACGTCCAAGAGGGAAGCTATTGATGAGCTAATATTATATACTCCTCGAGCAGTTATAAAGGCTAGAGAGAGGGAACAGACGGAGAAGGTTGAGAAAGAGATGCAGAGAGAAAGAGAGCGAAATGAAGTAAAAAGGAAACAGAAGGGCGAGGAAAGTCGGAGAGAGAGAGAGAGAGAGAGAGAGAGAGAGAGAGAGAGAGAGAGAGAGAGAGAGAGAGAGAGAGAGAGAACAGAGGGAAGAGATAAAAAGTGAGAGAGCGCGAAAGAAAGAGCGAGAGAAAGAAATAGGGGAGAGAGAGGGAGAGAGAGAGAGAGAGAGAGAGAGAGAGAGAGAGAGAGAGAGAGAGAGAGAGAGAGAGAGAGAGAGAGAGAGAGAGAGAATCACCTCTATAACCACGTCGTCTTCGACGTCTGAGAGAGAAATAGAGAGGGAAAGAAAGAGAAGGAGGAGAAGAGGGGGAGAGAGAGAACAAAGAAGAAAGTGAGAGAGTGAAAGAATGAGTGCGAAAGAGAAAGAAAGGGGGTGAGTGAGGGAGAGAGACAGAGAGACAGAGAGACAGGGAGAGAGACAGGAAGAGAGACAGAAAGAGGGAGACAGAAAGAGACAGAGAGTGACAGAGAGAAAGAAGCTGGGGGGGGGAGGGGGAGTGAATCGTCCCTATAAATTACATTGTCTTCAACTTCTGACGAACCACATAATAACTTTCCACTGTTATCGACAATCCAAGAACAGTCACAATACGGATAAGCTACGACTGGAAACCTCTTTTTATCACTCGTTTTGGCTCTCGGTAGTCACATACGAAAACAAAGCAGCGATAGAGACTGACAGCTTCCCAGAAAAAAAGAATAAATAAGGAAACTAAACAGAAACGTGTCCTGGATCGTGTTGGGGTGGAAGAGGGGGAAGGGGAGGACAGAAAAAAAATGGGAGTGGGGGAATATGGGTGCGTGGGATGGCAAAATCCCAACTGGCACGCACAAGGCACAAAATCGATACCGGAACAGCCTCCATCGCTGGGAGGGGAGATCGCTGAGAGTCACACGCACTGGCCGGTGGACACAATCATTATGCAGACGATCTTCCTGGGAGACCCCTAGTGCCCTAAGTGCGTACAATTGGACGCCCGCCTGTCGTGATGGCCCTTTGCCACCTTGGCCCGGCTATTTTGTGCATGCAGAGCGAGTGGAAATAGCATAGAAACCCATGTACATGCCTTTGTTTGACCCACCCACAGCGATCTTAATGGAAATTGAAAGTTCATGCTTCAGAATACAGTCATACCCCGTTATACCACCTACCTTGGGACGAGCATGAAGTTTGCGGTACAGCGAGGCTGGCGGCACAACGAGGTTTTCATGTCTTGTGTTAAATCCATGTAGCACCGACTGCCTAACGTCAAGGGAACTTCTTTACCAATCATTAGATGAAGTAATGAATTATCTCCCTTCAATCTGTCACTTAGACTTGAGCGTGAGTCCTCGCTAAATAAAATCCTGTAAGTTTTTGGACTGATAACTGGAGACGCAAGATATTTTACAGGGGGGGGGGTTGCAAGGTTCCTTTAAAGTTCTCAAGGTGACTTTAAAATTTGATTACCTTTTTTAAAACATTGAATGACTAAGGACAAAAAATTAATAGCATTTTCATAATCAGCGCATCAAATTTAGTCGGATTCTCACGGGGAGCAAAAATTGAGGCCGAATTACAAAGGTATGTTTTATTTTAGTTGTACTTTTCTGCATTACACGTTGTATTGTGTTCGCTTGTGACACACTATATGACTGTAGATCTATTCATATTGCCTGAAAACTACAAGACAAGGGTGGGGAATTGGGATGGACAGGGAGGGAGCAAATCGGCGAAAAGAGTTTGATCTAAACCTAGGCCGTTGTAGCCTAGACTGTGGACTTCTGGCGGCCAGTTCGATGGCGGTACAACGGGGTACATTTACAGTAGTATGATAAGGACTGTACAACTGAGACAGTTGGCAGATAGTGGGTGGCGGTGTAATGGTGTAAATGCTATGTTAATGTAAGGGATTCTTTTCGTACATTGCCAAAATCTAGCGGTAAGCGGGGCTGGCAGTACAATGGGGGCGGTACAAAGAGGTTTGACTGTACATGTAGCTATATTCAGCGATTTATTATGAAACATAATTTTGACAGGATCTCCTGAAAATGCGGCAGAATTCTAAAAGAGAATACTGAAAAGAGCTTTCATGAAACAAAACACACACGTATCAAGATGACAATTCACCCTCTTCTTTGCTTGATTTTTAAAGAACGTCTCGATGAATTAGATCATCAGAGACAAACTGTACTGTACACTTTTTTCCGATTGAATATCAACGTAGAGAGTCGAAATGTAACAATAAAAATTCAGATGTTAATTATATTGCCGTGTTTAATTTAACATAGACATTTCAAGTTCCACACACTGGAAAATGTAAGCAAATACCAACTCAAACATAAACGCAGGAAAACTAAAAATATGTAAACTCTAAAGAGAGCAAATTCATCTTTGTCAATTCAAATATAGCATAAGAAATGTCCAGTATATTCAATAATACGCCTACGACGCACCAATGTAACCATCATCCCTGACTCGGGGGAAGCTACAACCGTAGCTGTTTACTGTGCGAGTCTCTTGCCTTCGATACCACTTTTTCATTGTGTTAGATCGTTCAGTTTGAAGCTATCAATTGTTTGTAACATCTGAAAAACAAACCATCTGATTTAATATGCTTTCAAAAAGTAAGTCTTTAGGATTGGCAAAGACCATAATATGAAGCTTTTCTGCGAGGCAACGATTTCATAAAACTTGTTAAACTGTTGTATATGGATCAAATCACTGATTACAGTATCGTGCGCCAAGCCATTGTTGATGTTGTTGTTGTTGTTGTTTTGGGGTTGTTTTTTTTAAAGGGGGTTGGACGAGACATGAGAAAGTTACTATGAAAATGAGAGATGACCCAGTTTCAATTATCGAAAGCCACAGATCACACTGTCGACGAAACATGTCCAGACGCACCTCCCATTAGCCGATCAACTGTTGTGGCTGCTTTGAACAAATGCCGTATTGCAACGAAAAGTTTACAGACGTCACAGCTGAACGAAGCAGTGATACCACTAAAGATAAACTCAGTCGGTGTGCAAACTGGCTAAAGCAAAATGTCACAGATTTGTCTTTTAAATTTGTTAACGAGACAGGCACAAATCTTTGGATGCTACGCACACGGGGAAGAAAATGGAGAGGAGAAAGAAAGAGAGAGCTCTTCGAGTGGTAGTAGGGAGGAGAGGAAATGATTTATTCACGATGACATTAATAATTTGGTATATTATGCTCACAGGTCTTATACAGCACTTCCTGCAGAAAGGGGAGATAAGTGGTGAGAGGTTTCACCAATCTATTCTTGACATCTGTACCTAACACTATCTTGCACCAGGAACAAGGTGTGCTATGCTATCATCTTAAAAACTGCACCCGCTCATCGTTGTTTAGCAAACCTTGTGCTTTCTTCCACGTACTCTCCGTTCCTCAACGTAACCAGATATGCTGTTACCATTTCGAAACCAAGCGTAAAGAGATAGATTACGTATGAAAGGAACATTGGAGAAAATTGCAACAGAAGAATGGACATGGTTGTCAGCATCGCTGAAGTCATCACTCAGAACAGTGCAGCCCACGCATTGAAGGCCCGACACAGGCATATCATGTAGACGTAGGCCTATCTTCCGAAATGTTGGGTCAGATGTGACATTTTATATTTTAAACATTTTGTTATGCTCGACATCGACATAATGTGTTCATTTATGTTTGTTACTGAGTGAAAATGTGGTCCAAAATACGAAACAATGAGAAAAATGTAAAGTGTCACAGAAACAAAATTAATTACACAACAGTGATTGGAGGGTCGAAAAGAGCAAGACAGACAGTCACACAGACACAAAAACATACAGACACACTCACAGACAGACACACATACACACGAACACAAGGACAAACAGACAGGAAAGAAAGAGCACCTCCTGAGAGAGAGAGAGAGAGAGAG
>NW_004797517.1:720661-723425 GCF_000002075.1 Aplysia californica | reverse complement strand
GGGTGTTTGTGTGTCTGGGCATACGTGTAAGTGTGCGAGTGTGTTTGAGCGTGTGTATGTGTGTATGCATCTGTGTCTATGCGTCTGTCTGAACGTGTGTGGGGTTGTGTTTGGGATAAAGAAAGACCGCGTGATGATGAGTGTGAGGGAGAAAAAAGACAGAGAGGTAGGATGGATGTGCTCGGGACCATCTTGAATAACCTATTGCGGCCCACTTAACTTGGGTAGAATTTGAACAGGCAAAGATTATATTAGACTGGCACGTAACGTCACAAATTTCACTTGTCTCTCCCTTATTACATTTCATAATCTAACTCTATTTTGTTGTTTGATGTGGGGGGTTTTGTGTTACATTCCCTTCTATTTTTTTAGTTTTAGTTTTCTATGTGGAATTTGATTTCTTTATGTTGATTTTTCCTCGAGAAAATGTGTAGAATGAACACTAGATCTAAACAGATACTCTAACTAAATATTTATTTTAACTCCTGCGAAGGCTGAAAACCCAAGTAAATAAGACTCGGAAATAATCACCTACCCCCACAAATCGTTCCCTTAAAACGAACCAGAAAATTCACCGCAAGACAGATGAAGTGGCAGAAAAATCAATACTACAACTTCCTCCTTTGCTGAGCGCTAAGAAAAAGAGTCCTTGTAATCGACGGGCGGATTTTTCTTGAGAACTGACGGCATGAACAATTATGTCGGCACTCCATGGATAAACTGCTGTTATTTCTGCCATTAACTTACCTTAAGTGTCGCTATTATTTCATCATTAGGGCGGGGAGTGGGAAATGAAGTTTCGAAATATGGTGTCAATCCAAGAAGACTTATGTACGATCACAATAAAACCAAAAACCAATGAACATGCTGGAAATCATTCTCATTACATGTATTTCCCCCGACAATCGAGCTTTTGAGAACCTAGAAGAGGGTGATTCCTGGGAGAGAGAAAAGAGGAAGGTGACAGAGATCAGCAAGATCACAATGAGAGTAGCGTGTGGCCATATCAAAGCTTTCTAAAGCAACAACAACAACAACAAAAACAACAGCAACAGCAACAACAGCAACAACAGCAGCAAAAGCAAACAACAACAACAACAACAACAACAACAACAACAACAACAACAACACCAACAACAACAACAATGCCAACAACAATGTCAATAAGGGGTCATAAAAACAGCAACAGTAACAGCAAAAACAACATCACCATAAACAGCAACAGTAACAGCAAAAACAACATCACCATAAACAGCAACAGTAACAGCAAAAACAACATCACCCTAAACAGCAAGAGTCACGACAACAAAATCCTGGGAAAAGCACGACGTAATAGAACGACAGAGCGTATTTTCGTTTTTCGGAACTCTTATGTCTGACTGGCTTAGTGGACATTGCATCACGTAACGAGATAACACCCACGGATGAACAAGGATCACCGTCATGCATGCTTCAGAGTGATTCTAATTTATTGCCCGGGTGGTTGTACAATATTGTTGATCTCACGAGTTGTTTGATTATCACTTGGCGCACGCGCTGGAGAGTTGTAACCATTATGCTCACGAGAGTTGTCACATGCGTAAGAAGTGAGAACCCAAGCAGCCCTTACGCAAGGAAGGCTATAATGGCCTGGATCATATGACAATGCCTGTAACGGAAATTGCGAATATGATAAATAAAGGATGCGAATAGGAGGGAGATTATAATATCGCACTTTTTCGCTGGCCAAGAGTGGTTAAAAGTATCACATCTTTTAGCAGGGCCCATACCTTGCCAACATATCTACCAGCTTAGTGGCAGGTTTGTCAAAAATTGGCTATGATGAGTGAATCTTTTCGAGGTTTTGTAGTCAGTGTATAGGTGATGTAATTGATAGTTGTTATTGTTGCTGTTGTTTTAGTTGTAGCTGTTGTTTTTGTTTTTGTTCTCGTTGTTGTAGCTGCTGTTGTTGGTCGTGGTGGCGTTGTTCTTGTTGTTGTTCTTGTTGTTGTCCTTGTTGTTGTTGTTGTTGTTGTTGTTGTTGTTGTTGTTGTTGTCGTGATGCTGCCACTGTCGGCGTTGCTTTGGCTCTTGATGCTTATGTTGTTGATGCTGATTGTCATAACTGTGGCAACTGTTGATCTCAAATAACAGTAGATTAATACCGACCAATACCTCTAATACTCACCATGTCAACAAAAATCTTGTAAATTCACCAGCTGCCCATGCTTCAATGTAATTCCAAACTCAGCTGTATGAATGAATCGTTTGTATTCACAGCTGTCTGTAGCACGAACACGTAAGCCACCACAAATATCTTTAAATATAGAGCAAGTACACTGCTTGTGAGTAATCAAACGAGTTTGACCAAAAGAGAACCAGTCAGTGACGACAAAAAGGGGGATGAATGTGTCAATATATTATATCCTTCAAACAAGGCACTTTGGCAATTCCTTCCACAGGCTTTAATCTGTGGATGGAGAAATGAGTGGTAAAAAGAGGAATATGGGAGTGTGCAATATCACATCACATCAAGCCCTCTGAGATTAGAACAATTACCACGGAGGGCGCCTGAATCGCGGAACGTCGAGTTTGTTTGCCAGAGTTAACGTGTGCTTCTGAAATATTGATGCGACTCCTTGCTCGTCGCGCGGTGTCGCCGCCGTGGTGTCGCGGGGTGGAACTAAGAAGGAATGAAGAGAGCAGAGACTGGAAGCTTTCAGGACTCGTGAACCTCACAGAATCAGAGGCGGATCTTGATTTCGGGCAGTGGGAAAGGGGGGGG
>NW_004797517.1:717097-718972 GCF_000002075.1 Aplysia californica | reverse complement strand
TGTTTGTTTGGATTTACTTAAAACTGAATGAAAATCATCATCAGCAATAAATCTCCTGTCAACAGTCCAGCTGAAAAAATTCTGACCGGCACCGCCGGTCTTGCCCAGTTAACAAACCGCACCTGGTTTCCTTTCACTCTTCTGCCCATTACCATTTTCCTCTACCATTCATGTCTCTTTATGAACCAAAAATAGCTGAATTTTTGTTTTCTAATTGCATTTTAAATGAACAGTTTGTAATTTAAAGCCTTTTAAGATCTCATTATTAGGAGTTTTTGTGCATTATGACACTTGCTAACACTTTCCTGTAGCGTGGCATCGCCGTCAAGAGAATCAAAACAAACACTGGATCAGGGGAGAAAAACAATTGGCTAGAGTGTATAAATTAAATGGAAGGCATTGAGGAGGAACGGCGACTGCAAAAAGTAACAGACAGAGATCATCCTTGGGCTTTCAGATCACGAACTACATGTAGATCTAGTTTTTTTCTCTATCTAAATGCAGGAGTATCATCAAGGTTGTCAGTCATATTGAAATACATATTATTTTTATAAACGCGAAAGCAGCAACAATACAGTTCTTCTCTTCTTCTTTGCCTCTTTCAAACTAGTCTTGGGTATGGGTCGATTATTTAAAGTGTTATTTTAAAATCGAGATTTTTACCACAATTTTTTTTTACAGTTCTGTGAATTGTTGTGAATGCAACCAACGTGTGTTTCGCAAACTGTAAAACTCTTACTAAAATAACTAAAATAGGTCATCAAGAATGGATCTCTATTGGTCTCTGCTCTGAGCCATCTTCTCTACCTCCAGCCAATAAAATTACTGTACCCCATCTCTCTGAGATCTGCCTCCACATCTCGTTGCTATAAACGAATCTTGACCTTCTCTTCCTTCGAAGTTCTCCGTTGAGGATTCCATCTTATGAACAAATACGCATTTTTCAAAAACTTACAGACTTGATTTTCCTACAACCAGCAGTTCACGTTCTCTGAGTAGGTTGTTCTTGGGCTACATCTGACTCTTTTGCCTTTCATTTTTTTTCTATAAGTTGTTGAAGACTTTAATGTGTCGATCTAAATGTCCCGAAAACTGTTTGTCTATTCTTAACCCCTTCACTGCTAGGCCCGAGAATTGGGTGGTAAGGCAAATCTTCGAGAAAAAGCATATTCCAGCGTTCCATTAATCTTAGTTTATAGAGGAAAAAATAATTCATTGTAGGCTACTTTTCAGTTTGATTTTAGGTTTTTGGTAGATCTATCGTCGTGGGTGGTTGGCGGGTGTTCTGGTGTTGTTTGTTCCTTATTTCCTATTTTTTAAAAACAATTGTCTTTATCTCTCCTGCTTTTTTATTTTTGTAACTTTCTTGTAACACCTCTAATCTACGGCACTTATATGACCAGGGACTCTCGTGGCCTAGAGGTTAAGGTGTTGGCCTCTCATTCAAAGGTCCAGGGTTCGAATCCGGGTAGTGACCGAAAAATGTTCTTCTCAAAATGTGTCTCCTTTCACTTTCACCTCCTTTCCTGCTCTCTAGCAATGTTCTGTCGTCTGCTTTCGTCTCCTCTTTCTGCCCCCACTCCCTCATCTCCTTCCCCCCGCCCCCCTTCCTCTGGGCTCCTGATTCTTTCTACAGCCTTTCTACTGCTACTCCTTGGGTTCTTCTTACTGCTGTCTTTCAGCCACACCCCTGATCTTCTGGTAAGCAAGATCTACACCTAGCCTTCTCGGACAAGGGCGAAAAATCTCGGAGGCCCCCCTGTGCAAGTTGCGCACGTTAAAGATCCCTTGGTGGTCTAAAATCGATAAGAGTAGGCTTCGGCCGCCACCCGGGCAAAATTCAAAATTTATTCCTACCAACTAAAAAAGTTTAAT
>NW_004797517.1:713429-716997 GCF_000002075.1 Aplysia californica | reverse complement strand
TGACTCTTTTGCCTTTCATTTTTTTTCTATAAGTTGTTGAAGACGTAGCAGTCAAGGGGTTAATCATTTTATCAGTAATCGTCCAATGCGGGTTTCTGTCAGCACAACATCAGCTGACTTCTTTTCCTTCCATGATTTATCCTAAGAAGCCATATTTCTGTTGCCTGTAGTTCATTTTCACATTCTACAGAAATTTTCCTGGATTTTACCATCAACAGTATAATAAATAAAAGAGCATTTTTGTTCCCGGATTTGGTTGCAAGAAAAACGCATTAATGCATCCTTACTTTGCTAAGACACCGTTGGTTTGGTATGATGTGGGTGTAACACCTTTTCCGATACAGTATGGTAATTAGATTTTTTTTTAATTAAAAAATAATGAGACAGAACCTCCAATTTTATTGTCGATTCTTTATAAGACCGAACTAAGTAGGAATAAAATCATGAAATCTCTCCAAACAACTCAAGGTCAAAGACAGCTCAAATGGGGAAGCAAAATAGAATCACCCGCGCAATCGCCCAAAACAACTCTTGGCTGAGTTATCGTTACTACTGTCATGTTTCTTTGGCGTCCTGTGCTTTTTTTATGGACAGTGGTCACGTAGTCAAAGGTTCAATAAATGCTTGCTCTCTGTTCCGAAAAGTAATTCCCTGCCTGTATCCCTGGTGGGATTTATATTCCGCTACAAACAGAGAGGGGGTGAAAGAATGCGTATGTGAATTGTGTTCTTTTCTCTCTCTTTCTCGGGAAGATGATCCTTGTTTTTGTCTTCATTTTATTTTGTTTGTTAGTTTGTTTTTGTTTCTATTTTAATTATCAAAGCCTGCCCATCCCCAATTGTAAAAAAAAAAAGCATTCATACATTATCATAATAATATATTGTTGATGGCACACGTGTACTCTCATCTCGTTACATTCATTTAGTGGTTTCCACTTTGTTCTCTGTAAAAAAAAAAATTATTATGCGTCTCCATCTTTCTATTGTGACGTTGCGTCCCCATTCGGCCCGGGTTGAGTCTGACATTCTTCCAGGCAACCTGCATCCTAAATGATTTTATTTGTGTCGATTTGGGCAGTTAAACCTTCACAATCCTAATGTGACTGTAAATGTTTTACGACCCAATCGACACAAACTTAGAAAATTCAGGAGGATGGCTACTTCGGCGCCACCTGTCGGGGCCACAAAGGGCTGAGAAAGTTTCAACGTCCCAGTAGACAGACGGAGATAAATACACGGTAAGAATGAACAACTTCCCAACACGAGAATTAAACTCAGTTCTTCGCCCCCCAACGGAAAAGCGCCTACTCACTTCATCACTGACACTTATCTCAATCTATTCTTTCGGGGAAAGAAGGTCAACCATGTACATGGGATTTGCAAATACAGGTGTAATTGGCCTTGCAAGTTTATGCGACCGGGTTTCTCATTGTTGTTCTCTCCGCGACTCAATCAAAGACTATGTATTAGAATATTCTAGACTGTCGACTCAATCAAAGACTATGTACTAGAATATTCTAGACTGTCGACTCAATCAAAGACTATGTATTAGAATATCCAAGACCGTGCGCTCCAACGTAATTCCGGTTCACTGTGGGGCTTTCTAGATCTATTTGACTCAGTCTGAAGAAACCAAATTAAGGGCAGGGGGGGAAGGTTGCGCAGGCCTTTGACAGGTATTTTGACCTTCATTTGGGCTGGCAGAAAAGTCTTTTTTTAAAATAGAGAACAGAGAGCGGGACACTGGCAATGCACAATCTAGGATATTATAATTCAAGACTACGGGCCCAACGTAGCATAAATTGAACTTTAAACGTTTTTACCCATGAGGCTCATAAACTAGATCTATATTTTAGGGAGACAAAAAGCGGAAGTCTTTTTTTTTTGTAAGTACATTGTAAGAATAAACGACTAGTGTATAGATTGTTGTCAAAGGCAGTGGGAAAGTATGTGGCGCTAGCAGCCTGCCCGGGAAGATAGTTACGTATGCATGAAGGCCTAAGCAAACCAAGGTGCATTTCGCAATGTCATCGACCCGAACGGTAAGGAGATCGAAGTCCCAACCCCCACATAAAAACGTCGGAGAAAAAAGCACCAATTCCATCTAAAACGTATGGTTGTTGAGTTTGTTTGTTTGTTGTTTTTTGTTGTTGTTGTTTGTTTTGTCTTTTTGGGGGGGGGGTTGTTGTTGTTGTTGTTGTTGTTGTTGTTGTTGTTGTTGTTGTTGTTGTTGTTGTTGTTGTTGTTGTTATTGTTGTTGTTGCTGTTGTTGTTTTGTTTTAGGGTTTTTTTTTCGCTGAGCCACTCGAACTAGCTTGGTGAAGTCAAGAAACCAAATTACCTACCTTCAGTGATTTTGAAAAAAAAATCTAAATGTGCAGAAATAAGGCCAACAAAAACAATAGCAGACCAGATGCTTACATATTATTGCGTAGTTTGTCTTCTTTTAACATGTACTACGGTTTCGTCGCAAAAGGTAGTCAATTGGAATTATTTTACTGTGATTACTCATGGCGTATGCAAATGAACAAACCTATAAAATTGAACAAATTTGCTTATCTTTGAATTTATAATAAAATTTATCTGATTTAAGTTTGTTTTTTGTTTTTCGTGCTCCTTGTGGGCACGGCAGTGGTAGTACCATAGCCAGTGACGTATTAACAAAGGCGTCGGTACTGCTAACTGTGGGCAATTGGGGGGGTGGGGGAGGACATGGGAATGTGAGGGGATAGGGCAATAGGGGGGAGGGAAGGTGTTGGGGAAGGGAGAAACGGGTTTGGGGTAAGGGTCTGGTGGAATGGGAGGAGGGAGGGTTTGGAGAAATGGGTTTGGGGAAATAGGGTTGGGGAAATAGGGTTGCGGTGGGCTGGTAAGGGGGGGGGGTGTTTGGGGAGACTAATAGGAGAGGTTGTTGGGAGGGGTTGGGATGTTTGGGGAAAGTAATGGAAGGTAATAGAGGGATTGTTAGGGGAAAGTAATGGGAGGGGTTGGGATGTTTGGGGAAAACAATGGAAGGTAATAGGTGGATTGTTTGGGGAAAGTAATGGGAGGGGTTGTTTGGGGAAAGTAATGGGAATGGGTCGTTTGGGGAAAGTAATGGAAATTAATGGGAATGAGTTCTTTGGGAAAAGTAATAGAAAGTAATGGGAGGGGATGTTTGGGGAAAGCTGTCCCCGTCGTTTTAAGCGAGAAAAATTCTGAAATTAGGCAAACTGAGCCCAAAACTGTGAAATTATGTGGTTCTGTTTATTTTAACAAAGAATGATAAAGCAAAATGATCAGAAATTATGCCCAAAAAATGATCAAATTGTGCTTAATTATGCGGGGTGCATAAAAACATGGGGACAGGGAAAGTAATAGGAGGGATTGTTTGGGGAAAGTAATAATAGGGAAAGCAATAGGTCGCGGTGTTTGGGGAAAGTAATAATGGAAAAATTAATGGGATGGGAGGTTTGGGGAAAGTAATGGGGAACAGTAATGGGAGGGGTTGTTCGGGGAAAGTAATTGGGAAATGGGTGTGTTGTTTTTGGGAGATGGATGAGGGGGAGATGGGACAGTGGAAAGGGGGG
>NW_004797517.1:710451-712681 GCF_000002075.1 Aplysia californica | reverse complement strand
TTGCTCTTGATTATATGGAAATGATTTTTTTTAAACGTTTTGACATATATTTAAAAAAAGAAATTGTAAATAAATGTTTAAATCGCATGGAGAAATGTCAAAGCAACTGCGCCACGTCGGCCTGTCGTCAAAATATGTGGCGTCGCCAGACATCAGCCCGATGACCTGCTCATGGTTACCGTGCAAGACAGGGAGATGAATCAAGACTGGCCACAATTTATCTCTAAGTTTCTACCAGCCTGCCACTAGTCAAGATGGCACTCGGTGCTACCTTGTTATACTGCCAGCCCCGCTGTGCCGTAAACGTCATGCTTGTCTTAAGGTAGGCGCGTATTTATATAGGGAGTGCTTATTTAGGCCACATATGGCCTAAATATGGTAAGGGAGGGGGGTTGAGCTTACTTAGGCCACACATGCTCAAACTACCGGGGGACACCCTTTTCAGGCAACTGAGTTTGTTCCACTTTCATAATGGTGCACCTTTCTCATTTAGTACAGTTTTGTCTCAGTGTACAACTTATATATATCATAATGAATATTGTAAGAACAAAGCACGATACGCAAAATTTTGCTCAATCCCAATGATTTGAATGAGGGCCAGATTTTTCCTTCATGGAGTGGCAAAATCTAGGCTACCATTTTGGCACACTTTGGTCAAGTGAAAAGATCAAATCCTATGAATGGACTTCCGGGTCAAATTTGGGGTATAAAAAGTGTGTACACAACGTGGCTGAGTCAAAGTTACACTATCTTTGCCTGGGTGGCACTCTCTCGTACTGTCTCGTAGTAGTACATCTCTCGTACTGTCTCGCAGTAGTACATGTAGATCTAGTAGTAGTAGTAGTAGTAGTAGTAGTAGTAGTAGTAGTAGTAGTAGTAGTAGCAAAGATCGTGTAGAGAATCTTTGGTAGTGGATTCTATCTAGTAGGCACTTTAGTGAACATGCACGCGGCAGGGCCAATCGGCCTCGATAAGCCCCGTAGACCTTTGTGATCGGCCACGAAGCCTCGTGTTTTGACAGGTCTAAACAACTTAGTGTTAATCGCACTGCCACATCCGACAGGCCTACATCTTTTTAAAAGGAAAAGAAAGGTCATCAAAATGGTTGAATTTGTGTCAAAATCGATTCGGTAGAATTGGAACTATTAAAATTGGAAGGCACTATTTCTCCGAATGTTCGGGAAAATAAAGCTGGGCACTATTTCTCCGAACGTTCGGGAAAATAAAGCTGGGCACTATTTCTCTGAACACTCTGAAATCACATCCTTTCCACAAATTTCGAATATTATATAGATCTATAATTATAGTATAGGCCTACCAAAGATTGTTCGTATACTATATGGTTCAATCGGTCCAAAAAATGTCCGCAGTAAATATTTATATAAAGAAATGCTACAGTTCCAAACAGTTTTTCGCTACAGATATGACGTGTTGCCTATGAAGGGTGCTGCTCTTAAACTTAATGTGTTGTGTTCACTCTTGTGCTATCTAGATCTAGATCTACGAAGGGTTATTGATAACGACACATAGAACTGGCATAGATATCTGCGTTTGTCGCGGCCGCGACCAATCTATCGTGGCTCGATTTTTTGGCATTTTTTTGGTCCCCAAATCGGAGAATAAAAGTCAAATAATGTTTTATTTTTTTTAAAGAAAGAAACCGAACCTCTTTAATTTTGAAAGAAAGTTCACCTAGCTTCACTTCGTCTCTTTCTCACTTGTTGTCACCATGTTGATTTGTTGAATACGTTACAGTTACTTTTATTTTTCCCTCTTTGTGGTGTTTTATTTTGTTAGTGTGTATTTGTTTCTTTCTTGTTATTGTTCTGATGTGCTGTTTTTCTATCCCAATTTTTTTTAATGGGGGAAAAAGGGGGGGGGGGGGGGTTGTATAAGCCGGAACCTCCCTTTAATTTGAGGTTCCCACCCCTCCCTTAGATTCCTAAATATTTTTTTTTTTTTTTATTTATATTTATGAGAGAGAGAGGTAACAAAAAAGAGAAGAGAGAGAGATAAACACAGAAAGAAGGAGGGCCTTTAAGTCTTTTTTGTTATAAAAGACCAAAAAAAAAACATTTTTTTTTGCCCCCTGGGGGGGCCCCCCAAAAAAGGGGGAAGCCCCCCAATCAATTGTAAAAAAAAAAACCGGGCGCTTTTTTTTTTTTTTTAACAACCCCATGGGGGTAAAAAAACCAACCCCTCTCCCGGCGCGGAGCGGCGCC
This sequence comes from Aplysia californica, assembly GCF_000002075.1. Lineage (NCBI taxonomy): Eukaryota > Metazoa > Mollusca > Gastropoda > Aplysiida > Aplysiidae > Aplysia > Aplysia californica. The sequence continues at coordinate 710,459 of NW_004797517.1, read as the reverse complement.
CGCCCCCC
>NW_004797517.1:705448-709322 GCF_000002075.1 Aplysia californica | reverse complement strand
TCTCTCTCTCTCTCTCTATCGATCTATCTATCTATCTCTCATTCCTCTCTCTCTCTCTCTCTCTCTCTCTCTCTCTCTCTCTCTCTCTCTCTCTCTCTCTCTCTCTCTCTCTCGCTCGCTCGCTCGCTCGCTCCGCTCTAATAGAAATATTTATTTACTATTTATCTCTTCCCCTCGTGGATGCCATCTTTATCTCGTAACACTACGGTGACAACGGTAATACTCCCACCACGCCTACTCCCCTATTGTCAAGCTCACATGCCGCTCGTCGTAACGTCCACTCTAAAGCACGACCTAAATAGCTCCGCCTCCACTAAATCACTATGATATCGATCTCTCTATCTGCAAGAGTCATCGGTGTCTTAGGTGGCCCCACTCATGGCAGAGGCGTGGACAAGCTACAGAACTGATAGGTCTTCTGTAGGGTAGAATGTGAAAGAATTTTCATCGGACATTTAGATGGCACAGTTTAAACCTGCAAGTTCAGAAGGAAAAGACCTCTGATTGCTTCAATGATATATTGTTATGACTGAGCCTGGAACGTAAGGGGCTGTCTTTAAATGGACAGAAAACAGATTATTGTGGCATCTAAAGTAACAATACTAATGATAATAAAATTGAAGCAGTAGTCTTACATTAAGATTGTAATCATCTCATATAACATGTACTCATGATTCAAATGCAAAGTTAAGAAAATCAAACCCCTGATGGCATGTTATATTATTATGTACATGTACTACAGAAATCAAATGAAAAATTGCAATAGCCAAAGATAATGTCTACAAAATTAGTCCAATTCTGAAGAAAAATATTTTTTAAGCATAAAAATTTCAGTGACCGCAACAAAAAGGGGTTTTAAGGGCTGTGAATGGTCAATGCCTTTGTATAACTTGGAATTCTGGAAAACAGCGAGAGATGGCGGAAACAAACTACATCGAGGTAACAAATAAGAGAAGAAAAGACAGACGGTGGACTTGCATCGCAATAAAGGCCATGAACATCTTGCATGCTCTCACTTGAAATCATCAACGGCAAAGAGGGAAGAGGTAGAACAAGAAAGAGTATGAAAACGTGGTTGACGGGGGAATCACCAGGATATTTATGTTGACCGTTTTTTTAGAACGATCATGCAAAGAAATGTCAAATGAGTGGCGAATCATGGTTGACGATGTGTGTTTCAGATCTGGCACTCGAGTCGAAGAAGAATGCTTGTCTCTGCTGTGATGCTGGTGACGTAGCCTACATTATTATGGTGCACAACATTTCTGGATTCGGTTCTTAGAGGTTGGTCGAAAGGGGGTTGGAAGGCGGTGTTTTACCTTCTGGTTCCACTTATGTGTATACAGTAGTTTACGAAAAATGTTTGGGGTTTGTTTGTTGTTGTTTTTGTTTTTTGTTTTGTTTGTTTGTTCGTTTGAGTAAAGAGAAGCACAGCGGCACAATAATGATCACCTGGCGTTGGGATAAAAGTAAGACAGACAGAAACAAACGAGGAAAAATAAAGAAGTAGGACCAACCAGTAACTCCCTCCAACCAGGACAAAAAGACACTCACTTGAAATTGGTACAAATAAATACAGGCATACACTGGAAGCTAGAAAAATTCACTTTAGTTGATACTGAAAAGCTTATTCCTGTTGCACTGACCGTCCTCAACTCAAATGTAGGCCTATGTAATCATACCATATAAAATAATTGAGATCTAAGGGATTTGAATAAATTTGTGCACTGGATGTTACGGGTGTGCGAGTCCAGTATTTTGGGCTCGAGTCCGAGTCAGAATAATTACGAAATACTCAAATAGGTACTCGAATATTCAAATTGTGAGTACAGGCTCAACGTGCTGCTGATGTCAAAACCAAATTTGACTATCCCCACTTTTCCTTTCTGCCCTTACGTGCCACATCTACATAATTTGCAAAATTGTTACACTACGCATGCCACCTGCTATTCACTGATATATGCGCGAATCTCTTTCCGCTTTATTCCAGATGGGGCAAGAGATAGGAGACCATAAGAGACTTAAAGGAGAACAGTATGAACTGAGGTAACGAAACAGTTGTGTACTTAGAGCATCTTTCAGAGACATTGGTAAGCGACAGAGCCGGCTGGCAATCTCTGGTAGTAGCCGTGCACATGTCCTTTTGCAAAGAGGATTCGATAATGAAGTACGTTGCATGATGGGAGTAGGCCTAGGCTGAGTAGGCCTAATACGGTACAAAATTTGTCCACTTGGATACAAAAATTCTGGATAACATATGTACTCGTTTGTAGACTTCTTTTCTTCGTCAGCAGTGTCTGTAATTGACATGCTTTTCGTATTACAGGCAAAAGACGTGAGTTTGATTCCCATGTGGGGAAGCCAGACTGTCGTATTATCGTCTCAGCCCGGGTTGACCCTGTGAGCTCTGCGTAGAAAATTTTCCCACATAAATGTTTCTCATTCGGTCCAGCTCCTTGTCTTGCATCCCTCCACTCACTAATTTCCCACTCTTAAACCCTAATATAGTTAAATTTACAATATGGGATTCACTCCTTGACTGAACAGGGAAAGCTCGTTGTGTTTTCTTGGCTACCTAGCCATATAGGCACCCGGGGAAGCGAGCAGTTTGATCTTTTGCCAAAGAAGTCCTTGTGCTTCCTATTAGGATAAACGGAGAGCACTCTTCTGCAGATAGATTTTGAAAATAGAGTCAAAAGCTGAGCCTCCTGTCTATGGGAGGAAAAAATGGAGCGATCACGTCTAAGTGAATAACAAACTCCACCCTAGTCGGGTCCATCAAAACTTAAGTTGTCTCCAGAAGAGACAAAGTTATTCTTAACAAAATTGAGTATTGGACATGGCTCCCTGACATATATAACAGTCGAAACTGCCTGAGACGACCACCCATTGTCTAGGAGAAAAATAACCGTCTTAGACAGGTGGCTATCTTAAACAATGCCATTGTAATGTGTGTGTGTTTTTTAACGCTATGGGGGAAAAGGGAAATGGTCTCTTGTAGAGGTGATTGTCTTACATGGGATCGTTAGAGAAGAATCGACTGTATAATATCTATATAATATACCTTCTGCTTGCCCATTTTGTGTCGAACTGAATTCTGACTTTACGATCAGGCACATCCTTTACTAATAGTAATAGCATAATGTCTGGACTTTAGAGGGACTCGGCGGAAATTAGAGATTATAAAAATGTCACGACACAGTGGAATCGGGTTCGTCAATTTTATGGCACAAGGAGTTACATTGTACAATGTACTGGAACCCAGAAGAGTCGGGTGGGTTGTAAAGACTGTAGGAACCAGAAACAAACTTTTCAAAGTAACTGTATGCCAAATTTATCTGTTCTGTATGAAAGGCCTATATCTCCTAAGAATTTTGATACCATTTTTTAACCTCTCAGTCATTTTTTAAGAAAATGGTAGCTGTTTTAAATATGATCAAATTTGCTAAGTCGCTATCTGGCAGCAACCCCATGTTTGACAGATAATAAAAGAGTACTAAGTGCACCAAACATTTCTACATTAACAGAGTACAATCACAATTTATATGATGTATCAATTGCTTAATGTAAAAATCTGCAAAAACGCCATTTTGATAAGTGATGTATGACGGAGTCTTACTGTGAGTCAGTCGGTATGACCCAGGCCAAATGCAGTTCCGAATGCCGTTGAAGTTAAACCAAAGATCGTGTATACCAAGATGTTTCAGTTGCCCTATCTCGCGTCTGCCCGAGACTTAGGCGCGCCCTTGTACTAGCGCAAGACAGCCAGTAAAATAATACGCACGTAAACACACGTTCTAGTTCTAGCGCTCTTGAGTTGAACGCGTGCAATTTTATCTGCGGCAGTGAAAGAGAGAGGGGGGGGAGAGAGAGA
>NW_004797517.1:702937-705264 GCF_000002075.1 Aplysia californica | reverse complement strand
GAGAGAGAGAGAGAGAGAGAGAGAGAGAGGGAGAAAGAGAGAGAGGGGTGTTTGTTATTATGACAAGAATTATTGTTTCCTGTCAGTGTCATTTTCTCTCTGCGTCGGTTTTCAGGCTGACCCCGTACTATACAATCAATATTGTACACATGCGACCAGTCCCATCTTCTGTTTCCCATCTGTCACCTCTTGTTTCCCACGCACAGTATCCAAAGTTTCATACATATATCCCATATCCCAACTTTAATTCCGTAAACGCGCTTCGTTTTCCTTCTTCTCATACTCATAGTAGGGTGAACGGGAACGCTTGAAGCAGGTCAAAATATTAAATGATAATATACATCACCGTCGCCAATGTCCAGATCAGATGTGCTGTTCAAGCACATGTTTTTAACAGCTTGATTTAATACTGTTTTATTCGGAGGGAATCAAGGCTTGGTATCCATGAGATATTTTCTTTGATGCTTCCTCTTTGGACGCCAGTTTTTTGGGGTTTTTTTTACTTTCCATAACTTACAATTCGCCCAGCACGACTACAGGGATCCATAATAATATTATGATGTCAATTTGACTAAAAACTTGGTTGTTTTTCATTTTTGGTAAGTGTTTTCGGCCTCGCAACTGCATAAGTTCATAAAGTAAAGCAGGCGGGACTCTTTAAACAATTTTCAGTTGATAGGAAATTTTGAAGTTTGCCCGGGTGGCGGCCGAAGCCCACTCTTTTATCAATTTCGGACCACCAAGGGATCTTTAACTAGGCAGTTCAGTGAAAAATTCAAAGTTGCTAGATTTTCATGAAAATATGCTCAAAGGAAAGGTCCTGCCACACTGATCACAGTGCTTTTGGAATTTTGTCAATATCTGTATTGGTTGAGAAGTTATGGGATTTTTTCTACTTTATTTTTCGCTCAAAATCTGGTCCTTTTTGCACTGCATTTTGTGACTAAAGGAGGACAAAAATCTACAAAAATGTACATCAATTCGCAACCTGTAAAGATATCTTCCTGTTTTTTGCATCAAATCAAAGGATATTATGTGTACTTTCATATGAAAGAAACAGAAACAGTTTTGTCTCATAAATCTCTTTAAAACATGGTTTGTAGATTAAGAGCGGGGTCAATTTTCATGTGTCCGAAAAAGGATGAATTTGAATTTAAAGCGATGATATTTCAACAAGGAATAGTCCGAAGTGCACGTGCCATGTATCATTTTGATCGTCTTATTCAACACATTTTTAAAGAGAATATAAGAAGAGGGTAACAGAATGTCAAACTGCACTAGAAAAGGAGAAAAGAACAACAATTGAGGTAAAAATCAAGCACGAAAAAAATATTTGATTGAAAATCACATAAGAGGCCTACTAGATCGTAGATGCTACTCCTAGTAATTTTCATTGTGACCAGACAGTTGTGGGAACATAAAACTAGTAGTGATGAACAGTTTGAGGAAAAAGGGAAAGAATTTTCTAAAGATAAATCAACTACGAGTGGCGAAGACTATAAATGATAATGCAGAGACTTGGGCAAACGAAATTTGAGAAAAAGCGAGCATATAAAATCAAAGACTACAACTAAGAATGTAAGACTTTGGTAAGAACTTACTGCGCAATATACATGATACATAATAATATGTGCAACTGTGGGCCAAAAGAATCAAAATTTGTTTTAATTGTCTCTAGAAAATCTAGAATCTATAAACAAAAATAATCTCAAAGTCAAAATCACTGTGCACAGACCTTGGCAAAAGAAAACAAGTGTTAAACATAATATCTGTGAGCAGATATACCATGGGTACGCTCCAATGATCTCCTGTTCAGTAAAAATTGAAAATATTAAATAGAAACAAACAAAAATGTGCATATTTTATAGTACACATATTGTTTTGTTTTTTTCGCGCGCCTTTCCATGTTTTTGATAAACAAAACAGAAAAAAAAAAAAAAAAAAAACAACTAGATCTAGATCTAGGCTAGAACTAGGATTACTAGGAAGGCGAAAAGAGCGATGCGGCAAAGACCCAGAACTAAAGGTGGGCAAAATCCGATATCATATCCGGATAACCGGATAATTCTCAATATGAAACATCCGAATTCAGACCATAGAGTTATCTCCTTACTAGAGTCAGAGAGTAGAGAGCGGAAACGAAGCCTCTTTTCGCGTATCCAGGTCACCAGCTGATTGTGAAACGAGGCGCGGTAAACAAAGCTAATGGCGGCTGTCGGCAGTCGCAAGTCACCCGCAAGTGTAAGTGGTGTTTTGCGGCAGTCTGCGTCCGTGCCAATTCAAGATCGCATAAATACCAGACTTAGCATTATTTAGCTTTCCAAAGG
>NW_004797517.1:698418-700521 GCF_000002075.1 Aplysia californica | reverse complement strand
ATAAAACGAGACCAGAAAAGGGGGGGGGGGGCAACACTGCTGCGTTAAACTTATCAGTGTACTAACAAATCCTCGAAAGGAACCCCTCTTTCATTTCATTGGTAAGAATAAGATTGATAAGAATTTTGACAGATTAGATCCAGATCTATGCTTTGAAGAAAATATTCGAAAACATTAAGAGCCTGGTCTGATCAAAGCCTACCTTTCAGTTAATTAATATCAAATTTAACCACTGCAGTTTTGCCTCGTCTTTGTGTTTAAATTACTTACTTAAACATCACAAAATCCAAACTAGATCTACTAATCTGAGATACTAATTTCACTCACTTGACAATGACTCACTGACTTAAGATATATTAAACATAGTAATATAACAGTATCATCAATCATAATTATAATCTATTTTTATGGGATGATGATGGATAGGAGCAGCCAAAGATAGGCTTGTGTCTAAAATGCATGAAGTGAAGTATAGGATATAGATATCTAAGCTTATTAGCGACAAAGGAAACCATAGTCAGAGTGCGCTTGGTGCTGAGCTTGCACTATATGCACAGCGTATAATATATGTTTGCCACATTTTCTATTGCTCGAATGAATTTAAACAACTCATCACTGCTTCTGTCAGGCAGATCAGTGATGTCTGGGGGGTTTTAAAATAACATCATCTATTTTTAGCTCATAGACACAAATTATGGTCACTCCTGTTTGTTTTAAAGAATATATATAATAATGAGCTATCAGCAAGGTTCTGGGCCATGCGAAGTTAAGGTTGACAAGCAGCTAGATCCCTTCCACAATGGGCAAGTAATTTCTTTATCAAACAATGTACTTTTTAATGTTTTGTTTTATTGAATGTTGTCCAAAAACACAATTAGTAAAGGTTTTTATTTCAGTTATCACTACACTGTCTAGAAAAACAATTGACCAGGCTACAAAACAACATTACGTTCACTTTTTTATCTTTAGTGAGTCCAGAGTTGTCACAATTGTTTTACGAACGTCAAAAATTAGACTTACTTAAAACAGCAATATACGGAGCTTTAGTTTAAGTGCTGTAAATCGTCTACTTTAGTTCTTAAAATCAATATAAACCAAAGTTTAATACATACGGTACAGAAAAAAGCACTGCTTATTTGGTATACTTTAAAAAATAACTGAACGAATGAATGAAAAATACAGTTTCCTATTCAAATGTCACAAGGGAAAGTTTAACTCGATTTTTAAAATACTAGTAAATCTACCTGCATTCATCATTTGTTTGGCTGAATTTGCTTTATGAAGAGCTTTTGCCTTCCTACACCTAATGGCAGAAAAGCTCCTGAGGTTTTTTTTCTACGGCTCATCTTGATTTAATTTAAAACCAAACTTTGGTTGTAGGGGAGGGGTATTGGGATTCGGGAGGAGAGAGAGGGTGGGGTGATTGGGAGGTTCCCATGACTCCCACATCTTTTCATACTTCTTTTTAAAAGTTCTATAGGCCCTATACGCTTTGATTCAGTCAATAGGAAATAAACCACTTCGTAGATAAAGTGCTGATGAAGAAATAAGGAGGGGGGGGGGTTCTTTTTTTAAAGCCTATATCTCTATCTCTATCTATTTAATAATACATTTGTTTGTTGATCTAGTTGTAGAAAGAACGCTGTTTTATTGCTATTTAGTAACCTAGATAGTACGCCACGGCGCCCATGTAATAAAAAAGAAATTAACAAGGACAAAGCCTCGTCCATCGTGTATGAGGGAGAGAGAAAACATGCCTAGCCCATTGCTTTTGCTTTAATTCCTTCACATTACATAGCTCGCCCACTGAAACATGGCGGACGCCGCTGTCGAATGTGGCCATCGCGCAGCAAGGCGAGAGAGAGGCGTTCGGTATCTAGTGACTATAGTCAGAGACACTAAAATAATATAGAGACAGGAAACGAGGCCTCGCGCTCCGTGACAACAGTGCATTTGCGAACGTGACCGCTGAGACGCGAGCTAAAAATAACCAGGCGCGGCATCGACAGCGAAGCGCGTCGCGTCTAGCCTAGGCCTAGGCCTAGCTTTCTGCGGCTTAGGCCTAGCGCAATCAGAGAACTGGCCAAGGTTGCATATTTGTAA
>NW_004797517.1:693752-698318 GCF_000002075.1 Aplysia californica | reverse complement strand
CACTGCCTTTACAATTTATACTCTTCTGGCCTACAGAAAAATTTACACCTGTGGAAGAAAATAGGAAAACAGATTTAAAAACTGAATTCTAGATCTAGGCCTAGTTATAACATAATGTTGATTCAGCATAAAACCAATACATGTCTTGATAACGTAGACCGAAAACTAGATCTAGATCTAGATCTACATCTAGATTATCTAGATAGATCTAGATTCGAGAGATCTAATCTAGCCAGTGTCAGTAGTTACATAAGAAAAAAAGTCATCTAGATCTAGATCTATAGGCTTCCAGCATAATAAAAAATATGCCTGCCTTAGCCTAAATACAACTTTGATCTAGCTTACAACATAAGCAGTTTAATTTAAGATAGCCTAATAAAGGTTAATACATTTTTACTTATTTTACTAATTAGTTACATATTATTAGCCATGCATGGGGTCTGTACTGTGGGTAGGGAAGAGTTGGCGAGAAAAGAAAGAGAGCATGCAATAGCATATATAGATCTATATATATAGGTCTATAGGCAATGATGAGGAAAGGCAACAAACTGTAGAAACAGAAAACAGATTTCGTTTTGTGTAGGCTATAGGCATTGGATAAAAACAGGAATACAATGCGACAGATCGAACCCACCAGAGGCCTATATAATAAATATTATATAACATGAACACGTTACGCATCTTTCATGGATTAATAGCACTTTACTGAAACTGGCTCTCACAAGTGGGCGAATGTGACAGTCTTTCTTACTAATCTTAGACTGCTTTGCCTTATGCATTGTCTCTTGCTGATTCTTATGTCCATACTTCTCTGTCAGGCACATAAATTTGGGACATTACAAACTTCAAGGGTGGTCCAGACAGGGTCAAGCTAGCACTTCCTTACTTCATTAATTAAGCTTTGTAATTTCTTTGCCTCTTTAATTTTGTTACATGTATTCCGTAGTAGATCTATTACAGCAGGACATTGTCTTCTTAGATGTCAAGGTTTTGTTTTTTCCGCTTTTAATTTTTTCTTCAAAACTCTCACATCACATTGCAGACACTTGATCTTTTGTCATGGACAGGACCTGTATCCTTTGGAACTGGCCTGAAGGGAACAATAATTATTTATTTTGGAGGGTTTGGAACAGTAAACAGCATGGGCACAGCAATCAGCACTAGAATTGTTCAATATGCAAATTCCCAAAGGCAGTACGTATAGTTCAAATTGCTCAGCGCTCAATTGTGACAATGCATTTCCATGGTACACGTATAGGTGACTTGCTATCTTGAAAACCAAAGTAACGTCAGCCTTCCGATGATAATTCATTACCCATTTAATTATTTTTTTACATCAGAAATATATCATTATTTTTTGGTAGGAGTGCGAAAAACTTAGATTGTAACACAGAGTTTTACAGGTAGGCCTATACTATAGACCGGTGCTCACAATAAATAATACACTGTGGTGGCCCATACTCTCACGTGTGCAGTTAAATGTTGCAAAATTCATAGATCCACATAGAATATAGATCTAGGTCTACTCCTTTAGTTTCATTTCATAAAAGAGAAAAGTGCTTGATTGATTAACGGTTTTGAATGAGTACATCTACTGGAGATTTTAAAATTAATAAAATCTTTTTTGGATAGTTAAATGACATTCATCCCACATCTAACCCCCCCCCCCCCCCCTAAAAAAGGGGGGTTTTTTTAAGTTTTAGTAGAGGTTTTACGGCGCTCGCAACTGATAAATAAATAAATAAACAAATAAATTAATTAAATAATTAAATTAAAAAGATAATAATTAAGACGGAAGGCATTTGAAAACAAGTGCCTTTTCTTAGGTGGACTACTCTAATCTAGGATACAGTCTAGTTTTCATACAATAAATTTGAATCTTGCCTGGCATATTTGGATTGGTTTAATTCTGATGAGAAGCTTCAATTTTATCGAAGCGCCACGGTACGGTACATAGCCTACGTATGCATTCTCCAGGTCCACAGTTCGAGAGTGTGTGTGTGTGTGTGTGTGTGTGAGTGTGTGTGTGTGAGTGTGTGTGTGTGTGTGTGTGTGTGTATGTGTGTATGTGTGTGTGTGTGTGTGTGTGTGTATGAAGGCGATGATAATGTAAATTTTAACTTTTTAAAATTTATGGAACTTATCAGTGAATTTTCAATGCCCTCACACTCTCAAACTAATGAAGAATTAAAGGGGAAATCAATACTGGGTGATCCCAAAAAAATTCTTTCACTTTCAGATCACTTGAAACACTTTTTTTAAACGTGTTTTCTTTTTTCTTTTTCTTTTTTTTTTTTTGGGGGGGGGGGGGGTAAGCGCTTTACTTTACAGCGCCTGCGGCAGCATAGGTCTCATATGAACAGGCGGGGCACACTAAACTTCTTCAGTTTGGTAGGAATTTTTAATTTTGCCCAGGTGGGGGGCCATGCAAAGCCTACCCTACTCTTTTGATTTTAAGAATACCAAGGGATCCTTAACTTGCGCAACTTACACACGAGACCTCCGAGATTTTTCGCCCTTATCCGAGAAGGCTAGGTGTATAAGATCAGTTGACTGAAAGACAGCAGTCAGAAAGGAGCCAATGAGTGGCAGTAGTTGTAGTTAAAGGCTGCAGAAAGAGCCAGGAGCCCCAGAGGAGGAGGCAAAAGGGGTGTGTTGGGGGGAGGGGGGGCAGAAAGTGAAGAGGAAAACAGACGACAGAACATAGAGCTGGGAGGTGAAAAGAGAAAACTTTAGACAAGAAAAATGTGTGTCCCTGTCCTGTTTCAAACCTATTAAATGAGAGGCAAACATTGTAACCCAGACCACGATCAGAACCCCCCCTCCCCCCGAAAAACGTGTATTATTCGCTAGATCTAGATCTAGTATAGCAAGGTTTAACAATGTTTCGTCCTCCTGCACATGCACTGGCATGACGGGACAAACTAGGCACTAGGCTAATCGACTGCACTAGTGTCGCCTGTGTTGTGAAGAAGTAGAGGAAGGAGTACGTAGTAGAAGCACACATTATAATAGGTCTATGTAATGATAATAAGGCCCAAGGATAGATCTAGATCTGGTCCTAGTAGACCCACTAGGCCCATTACATTAGGCCCTTCTAGACCTAGACTGGACACTGATACTAGATCTACAATCTATTATCTAATCTAGATCTATATCTATATCTCTAGGATTCTAGGTCTAGAGTCTAGGTACTTTAGATCTAGATCTAGATTCTAGACTAGATCTAGATCTAGATATATATCTAGATCTAGATTCTAGATCTAGATCTAGATATCTAGATCTAGATAGGCCTAGATAAGCCTAGATCTACACATGAGAAAAACGATATTAAATAAGGTTAATGAAAAAGTACATGTGCAAATTCTTACATTTCAGGGTCCTTTGAAAAGCTAAAGAATGCTAGGTCTGGTATTTATGCGATCTTGAATTGGCACGGACGCAGACTGTCGCAGAACACCACTTACACTTGCGGGTGACTTGCGACTGCCGACAGCCGCCATTAGCTTTGTTTACCGCGCCTCGTTTCACAATCAGCTGGTGACCTGGATACGCGAAAAGAGGCTTCGATTCCGCTCTCTATAATTAAATACTCTCTGCTATAGTGTACATCTATGATTCAGACTCTTAACTCTCTTTACTATTTAGCGAAACAAATTCACGATTTTCTGAGGTCACCAAATCGCCGACGCAATCCGCCGCTCACAGTTTTCTACGGGCGGCGAGGAGCCGATTTCGCCGCGAGCCGATCTCGTTCACTGAACTGCCTACTTTAACGGATCTCCAAGATTTTTCGCCCTTGTCCGAGAAGGCTAGGTGCAGATCTTTCCTGCCACAGGATCAGGGATGTGGCTGAAAGACAGCAGTGTAAGCTGTCCCCATCGTTTTATGCAAGAAAAATCTGAAATTATGCAAACTGAGCCCAAAAATGTGAAATTATGCGATTCTGTTAATTTTAACAAAAGTTTGTTTGTTTTTGTAAAGTGTTTTACGGCGCTCGCAACTGCATAAGGTCATTTGAGCGCACAGGACACTCCTTATATTTGGGTGACCTTATTTAGGCCACACCGTGGCCTAAATAAGCTAAACCCCCCTCCCTTACCTTATTTAGGCCTCACTGTGGCCCAAATAAGCTAAAACCCTCCCTTATCTTATTTAGGCCACATCATATGGTAGATTTCTTGAACTAACCATGGATTCGGAAGGTCGAGATTCTACTGATCTTTTTATTTAGTGCAGGGAATTATTTCAAAATAAGAGGATGATACTAAATGATAAGTGGACCAAGGGTAAGAACTGTGTGTGTGTGTCTCTCTCTCTCTCTCTCTCTCTCTCTCTCTCTCTCTCTCTCTCTCTCTCTCTCTCTCTCTCTCTCTCTCTCTCTCTCTCTCTGTGTGTGTGTGTGTGTGTGTGTGTGTGTGTGTGTGTGTGTGTGTGAGAGTATGTGTGTGTGTGTGTATGTGTTTGTTTTGTATGTGGTTGTGGTGAGAGAGAGATCTAGAGAGAGAGAGTAAATGTAATTGTGTGTTTGTGTGTGTATGTGTGTAATGTGTGAATGTTATTGTG
>NW_004797517.1:688590-693579 GCF_000002075.1 Aplysia californica | reverse complement strand
GCCAGGTACCCAGGAAGCATGTCGATAAATGTAAAGCAGAGTGGGCCCCAAAAAGTCGATATAAGAGAAATTGTTTAGTGAAGATATTGAAGTTGAAGGAAAAATTTCATAATTGGAAAATATATGTGTGTGTGTGCCTAAATTCAACTAAATCAAAAAGTCACCACAGAGAATTTTGAGTTACAGGCTGATTGATAATGACAAAAAATCACTTTTCTAACTAAAAAAATGTGTTTCCATTTGTTAAAAATGATAGTTCCAACATTTTTTAACAATGTGTTAAATATAATAAAAGGGTTTTCATTGATTTCACTTCTAAATATTTTATTTTGAATAATTTTGAGAATAGGGTATTTTTTAAAGATATAAAACGAAAACTGTTTTTAAAAGGTATTAAAATCTATTCTTGAAGCATGTTTTCTCTTCCCCGCTATGTTTTACCATTGAATTCTAGATCTAATCATGATGTTGATGTCAACTGAATGCCAAATTGGAAATGAATTTTCCATGAAAAAAAAATACTTTAGAAACAATTGAATTTTTTTTTCTTTCAAGTTTGTAAGTGTCCTAAACTAATGGGTGACCTTATTTAGGCCACACTGTGGCCTAAATAAGCTAAACCCCCCTCCCTTACCTTATTTAGGCCTCACTGTGGCCCAAATAAGCTAAAACCCTCCCTTATCTTATTTAGGCCACATCATATGGTAGATTTCTTGAACTAACCATGGATTCGGAAGGTCGAGATTCTACTGATCTTTTTATTTAGTGCAGGGAATTATTTCAAAATAAGAGGATGATACTAAATGATAAGTGGACCAAGGGTAAGAACTGTGTGTGTGTCTCTCTCTCTCTCTCTCTCTCTCTCTCTCTCTCTCTCTCTCTCTCTCTCTGTGTGTGTGTGAGAGTATGTGTGTGTGTGTGTGTATGTGTTTGTTTTGTATGTGGTTGTGGTGAGAGAGAGATCTAGAGAGAGAGAGTAAATGTAATAGTGTGTTTGTGTGTGTATGTGTGTAATGTGTGAATGTTATTGTGTGCATGAGTGTCATCTCAGTTGTACGGTCCAAATGTAGGCCTACATTATTTTGTTGAAAATTTTACATAGAACTCAACTACAAAACACCTTTATACAAAGTCACAGAAATATTCTTTTTGTGCTTATTGAGGTGCAGTACAGGGTGATTTTACCTGCAAGGATAATTGGACAAAATGGGCAATATCTTTATAATGCTAATACTAATGGTCATATTTAGACAGATCCTATATCATTCTCTTTTTTTTCTGAACAGTTCATAACTTCATGGTTATTAAAGAGTAAGCAAACTAGATCAAGGTAGTAATTTCGGATTCCTAATATTATGGGCATTCTTTAAAATTTTTAACTTGTTTTTAGTGCTTTTCTCAACGTAAAACAGATTCCGTTAAAAAACAACAACAACAATGACCTTATCGTTCTTTTTCAAGGTATTGTGCATACATTTGTGTGAAACTATTATATTCTATGCTTTCAAGTACATGAAAAAAGCTGATAAAGTCAAGCAAAATGTTCTTCAGAGACATAGATCTAGTAGTAGGCCCACTGGAACATTTTCTAAACCGTGAAAAGATGACCAGAAAATAACAAAATTATCTTATGATCTTCACTTGCACTTGCAATTTTTTTGACAAATTATAGTCTACCTCATTATCTTTTTTTTTCTCCACATTTTTCTTCACTATTCATGACAACTGGCATGTTTTTCAGTTATTATCAAGGAAGTGGATAGGCGGACCACGGGGTCTATTCTAGCCCCAAAAGGATAGGTGGACCCCGGGGTCTACCTAACAAAATGCTGTTTTAGGATGTGAACCCCGTAGTCAGCGTAGTGAAATAAGCATTGCATAAGTGGATATGCGCTATATAAATGCAATCCATTATTATTATTAGGTTTAACTAAGGATCGGTGGACCCCTGGGTCAACATAGTGAAATAAGTAGATCTCAGTTTATTTTATAGTAGGACTGGCGGAGCCCGTGGTCAACGTAGTGAAATTATATTAAGTAGATCTGGGTTTAATAAGGATTGGTGGACCCCGGGGTCAACGTAGTAAAATCAGTAGATCTAGGTTTAATTAAGGATTGGTGGACCCTGGGGTCAACGTAGTGAAATAAGTACAAGTAGATCTAGGTTTAATATTATAAGAATTGGTGGACCCTGGAGTCAACGTTGTGAAATAGGTAGGTTTAAGGTGGACCCCAGGGTCTACCTAACGAAATACTAGTTAGGTTTTAGAATAGGTGGACCATGCGGTCACCGTAGTAAAATAAGTAGGTTTAATCATGGTGTCCCGGGGGGTCCACCAATCCTTAATTAAACCTTCTTATTCCTCTACGGCTATGGTGACTCCGGGATCCACTAATCCTTTTAAAATTAAACCTACTTATTTCACTACGATGACCCCGGGGTCCACCGATATTTAAAGAAACCTACTTATTTCACTACGGTGACCCCGGGGTCGACTGATCTTTAAAGAAATCTACTTATTTCACTACGGTGACCCCGGGGTCCACCTGTCCTAAAACCTAGTATTTCGCTAGGTAGACCCCGGGCCCCGGGGTCCACCTTAAACCTGCTTATTTATCACTACGTTGACCCCGGGGTCCACCAATCCTTACTTAAACCAAACCTTATTTCACTACGGTGTCTCCGGGGTTCACATCCTAAAATCTAGTAGTATTTCGCTATGCAGACCCCGGAGTCCACCTATCCTCTACAGGACTATACTATTATCAATTTGCAATTTTCATTGATTAGCATTTTTTTTAAATATTGAATCAGAGACTCACTGTCTAAAAAGTCCACTGCTAATGCTATTCTTATCTAAGAAAAGGCACAATTTGACTTTATGACATGTTAAAAAAAGAGTTTTAAAAATATCCAGAAAATAACATAAAATGATTATATAGATCTAGACTCTAGATACTCAACGTATTTTATTATGTATATATATATACTTAAAAGTAAAAGACTGAGCAGAGGCTTACAATGTAAATTCTGTGCTCTACAAGTAGAGAAAGTCATAAGTTTGCGCAAAACAGATTTTAGAGAAAAAAAAGTTGGATCTAATTATTCTAATAAAAGTAAAAGTGATTATTAAGGTGAGATTTGTTATTATTAACTCTGGAAATACAGATAGTTGCTGAATCTAAAATTAACTAGAACTGTGCAATTCGTTTTATTTCAATTCCAAAGCCCAAAGGCATAGCAATGAGTTAGATCTAGATCTAGCAGTTGTAGGCTGTCTGGCTGCTTCTACCATAGGCCTGCTACTACTGATTTTAGACAGGGAATCTAGACCTAGCTATCACCAGCACTATTAAAGTCAAATATATGGTAAAATAAAAACAAAACTGTGAATCGCTTTGTCAGTCAGTACATCCCAATTGCCATAGCCGCACATATTAATAGTAATAATACTAATAATAGTTGAATAATTATACCACCGAAGCAACACGTTATCACAGTGTGCAGGGGAGAGCGGGGTGCCCGGGTCGCTGACCGGTCGATTCGGCGGTTCGGCTTTTGTAGATCTATGCATTTTTTTTAACGGAAAGCCCTATTACTAGATCTATTAGTGTTGTGAAAACTTCAACCTCAACAGCAAAGGCGTCAAAAGATGTTGGAAAATAATACGTCCTGAAGTTTCATAATTTATACAGAATAACACAGCCAGAAGTTTTTATTTCATCGAGTTATAAAAATGGCCTTGTAACTTGTTTTCAGAAGCAAATTTTAATAGTTCCAGTTCTACCGAATCGATTTTCATGCAAATTCAACCATTTTGATGACCTTTCTTTTCCTTTTAAAAAGATATAGGCCTGTCGGATGTGGCAGTGCGATTAACACTGAGTTGTTTAGACCCATCAAAACACGAGGCTTTGTGGCCGATCACAAAGGTCTACGGGGCTTATCGAGGCCAATTCGCCCTGCCGCGTGCTCATTCACTAAACTGCCTACTACTAGATAGAATCCACTACCAAAGATTCTCTACACGATCTTTGCTACTACTACTACTTGATCTACATGTACTACTACGAGACAGTACGAGAGATGTACTACTACGAGACAGTACGAGAGAGTGTCAACCAGGCAAAGATAGTGTAACTTTGACTCAGCCACTTTGTGTACACACTTTTTATACCCCAAATTTGACCCGGAAGTCCATTCGGAGGATTTGACCTTTTCACTTGACCAAAGAGTCTACATAACAACTTACAAGAGGGGCCACTTCTCTCTTTGAGCCAATTAAAAAAGTGTCCTCAAAATTCGGTGGCGCCCTCTTCGCAAAAGCGCACTTTTAGCGAACAGAGTTATCCTACTTGAGTTTAAAAAATCAAAGTGAAACTAGCATGTTTTTAATGAATTTCGGAAGAGCGCTTTTTTTAAATGGTTACGCTGACAAAAAAACCTCTTTCCGGAGAAAGAGTGATTGTTTTCTTCGTTTAATTTGACTTGAGAATGAAAGGCGAGAGGTCATTAAAAAATTTTTAAACTAAAACTCCGTACTGAACGAACCCGAACTGCTGATGAACAGCAGTCGATCTGCGCATGCAAGGAGGTGCTATTCCTATTCTTCTTCTGGAAAAACGAAAGAGAGCTTCAAAACAGACTGCAGCGCCATCTGAAGCAAAGAGCATACTTCCTGAGGACACTTTTTTTGGCTGAGTGGCCCATCTTGTTATTTACTATCTTTGACTTGACCAAAGTGTGCCGAAATGGTAGCCTAGATTTTGCCCCTCCATGAAGGAAAAATCTGGCCCTCATTCAAACCATTGGGATTGAGCAAAATTTTGCGTATCGTGCTTTGTTCTTACAATATTCATTATGATATAATATATATATATATAAGTTGTACACTGAGACAAAACTGTATTAAATGAGTAAGGTGCACCATTATGAAAGTGGAACGAACTCAGTTGCCTGAAAAGGGTGTCCCCCGGTAGTTTGAGCAT
>NW_004797517.1:687372-688490 GCF_000002075.1 Aplysia californica | reverse complement strand
TGTGGCCTAAATAAGCTAAACCCCCCTCCCTTACCTTATTTAGACCACCTGTGGCCTAAATAAGCTAAACCCGCCTCCTTTACCTTATTTAGGCCATATGTGGCCTAAATAAGCACTCCCCTAATATTTTCAGTTGGTAGGAAATTTTGCATTTTGCCCGGGTGGCGGCCGAAGCCTACTCTTATCGATTTTAGACCACCAAGTAGGGATCTTTAACGTGTGCAACTTGCACAAGGGCCCTCCGAGATTTTCGCCCTTCTCCGAGAAGGGTAGGTGTAGATCTTTCCTACCAAAAGATCAGGGGTACGGCTGAAAGACAGCAGTAAGAAGAAGCAAAGGAGTAGCAGTAGAAAGGCTGCAGAAAGAATCAGGAGCCCAGAGGAAGGGGCAAAGGAGGTGATGGGGTTGGGGCAGAAAGAGAAGACGAAAGCAGACGACAGAACATTGCTAGAGAGCAGGAAATGAGGTGAAAGGAGACAAATTTAGAGAAGAAAATTGTTCGGTCGCTACCCGGATTCGAACCCGGGACCTTTTGAATGAGAGCCCAACATCTTAACCTCTAAGGCCATGAGAGCCCCCTTTTAACAAAAAATGATAAAGGAAAATAATTAGAAATTATGCCAAAAATTATCCAATTTTGTTAAATTATGCGGGGTGCATAAAACCACGGGGACAGAGTAAGAAGAGAAGAGAAAGCCAAGAAGTAGTAGTAGAAAAATTGTTAAAAAGCAGAAAAAGAGATTAAAGAACATTTTAGAGGAAAATAATGTTTTATCTTATCACTACCCGAATTTGAACCCGGGATTACTGAAGTTGAAGGAGAGGCGAACACCTAAACCTCTAGGCCACGAAAGCCCCCTTTTACAAATTTTTGGCCAAAGCCTTTAAAATGAAACCAGCCAAAATAAAAAATCAGCAAGCTTGCAGAGACGTGTGTTGGAAAGATTATCAGGTAACCGTTGTGTTAGTGCCGTGCGTACATGTACTACATCATACTACATAATACTACAATGGAATCCTGTTATAACGAGAGGGAGGGGACCGGAGAAAAATGTCCGTTATAGCAGGATTCTCGCTATAAGGGATCCAGTAATAAGTTCAAGCGAAACTGTAAAGTA
>NW_004797517.1:656304-686801 GCF_000002075.1 Aplysia californica | reverse complement strand
ACTGTGCACAGCAACAGCAATATTCCGCTATAACCGACTCTCATGTTTGTCTGATAGCGCTATAGCAGTATTTTATTTACAAAGGTAAAGAGGAGAAAAAAACGGGGTTTTAGTTTTAGAATAGTGTCTTTATAACAGACATCTCGTTTTTTCCGGACTCGTTATAAGTGGACTCCACTGTATTAATAGGCCTACATGTGTGTACTCTATCCCTGGCAGTAGGCTACAGACGGGCTATTTCTCACACTTGATTAAATGATCCTGGGAACAACATCATATAGCACTTCGGGCATTGCCATTATATATATATATATATGCTCCGCTCCAATATCCACCTCAGAGTCCCATCTGCTGATCGTTCCGGTGTTCATTTGGTTAATAAATAATAACCTGTGTTTCCATCCCGGTTTTGCCACTTCCTCTGAAGACACCCAGTTCTTCAAGTCGTAAGATCGGCGCAGTCATGCTCAAGATCCTCATCTTCAAGTGTGGTGGCAAGGGCCTTTACGACATCATTTTGGTCCATTTTAATGTCAGTATTGACAGGTGCATGGCTCACCAGTTTGTCCGCTTGTTCATTTCTCAATTTCTCACACAGTTGGCGGTAGATGCAAACATACAATGTTTATAGTAGGCGTTCCTTTTAGAACCATAAATTGGCAAAACCTGGCTGTACTGTACTGTAAGCCGGGGGAGGGGGTGGGGGGAGGTACAACGAGGTTTGACTGTATTTGCAATTTCCCCTCAGGGTGTAAATAAAAGTAAAAGGGCCTTTCCTGTGAGCTAGCATTGCACTACATCCATGATCTATGGTGCTGTATTGAAGAAACCTCATTCCCTGGCTAGTCCGTAAAAAAAATTTGTGTACCCAATCAACTCGAGTCATGGACTGGAAGCAAAGAGTAGAGCATCAGACCTGTTAGGTACACGATAGGCCTACACTCTTTTCCAGTAGGTCTTTTTACTTCCCACTTGACACAATTTCGATCACATAGGAGGTGGGCTTCTGACCCTGTCTGGGCCAATCTGCGTCGAGAGGGACACAACACCCCAGCAGAAAGACAGATACTCTATAAAAATTTCTCCCTGCTCTGGAATCAAAACACGGGTCTCCTACATACCACGCCTGACCTTTGCACCACAGATGGCAATACATACGGCACCCCTTTTAACTGTCAAAGAGAACTTGCAAAATCTAATGAAAAACAAAACAAACACAAGGTGTAAATGAAATGTGAGACAGCGTGGTGGAATCGGGCTCTCGTCAAAATAATCAAAGTGAAGAAACTTGTATTTTTCCGCAGGTTTGTGAATTTTTATCAAATTTTTGGGTTTTTTGGCTCAACACCTTTCATGCCCATTAAAGAACTAATTTCCGTGTGGATATTTCTGAAAAACGTTGATTAAAGGCACAAAAAATGTAAATTTTCAGTTACCACGGACTCTTAAGCTAAGGAAATAACTAATCTTTAGCGGCCATTTGCTCACTAATTTTACCTCTGAAAACAGGTGACCCCCTCCTCCTTCTTTCGCAAATATCTCGACTTATATTCTAGATAAATGGATATTTTGTTCATCCCAATAAAGACAAGTGAACAAGCTTTAAGATGATACCAATAACTCTACATGCCCAAAAATTGACGAAAGGCTGATTCCACCACGCTGCCTCACAAATAAAGATAGTGAGAAACACACAAAACAATATCATTTGTATTCGGTCATAACAAGGTATTTATTCATTCTCAATCTCACTTTGAAAGTCAATTCTAAAACTTAAATGTAAAACAAGCAACATCTCTGTTCCAGGAGGGATCCCATGGATTTGAGATATCCCTAGCATACAACAATGTAGTACACACCAGGACTTTTGTCATTTTGTCCGTCCCACATACACTGGTTTGTTTATTATTTTTTAAAATTAGAGCTGAATATAACCAAAACTTGGTCATGACTGAAATAAACAGAACTACTACAGTTTCAAAATGAAAGTTCTGCTTCCCCATAGAGTTGGTACATTTCAGAGAAAGTTATGTCATTGAATTTTTAACAAAATGGACAATGCGACAATCGAAAGCAAACATTCTACCCCAAGGAAATAAACCATGTCATATTCAAGTTAAAACGAAAAGACATAAATATGGTGAAAATTAAGTGGCACTACATAGACTATGCAATAGGAACTCAGTTGTATTCCTGGACTGGGGCATCTGCCAGCTTAAACCAGTAGCCACATTCACAGCGTTTTGGCTCTCCTTTGTGAACATACATCCAGTTTATAGTTAGTGAATCTTCTTCACCTGCAGAAGAAACAAAAGCACAGAGTAAATTATCCACATATTCCATTTTTTTAAAAAGAAGAAATGAATATTTTTAATTTAGCATGCATTAGGGACACATTTTAATGTTAAATTGCGAAAAAATTCATGATTCCATTTGTATGACAGTAGGCACATTGTAAGAGTGTAAGAGTTGTCCTCAGATGGCATGCGATATATATCGTTTTTCCCTTCATAATCTCCATTTAAAAAAAGTTGAAATCAAGCAACAATTTTCTTCAGGTTTTGACAAATAAATTTCTTATCTCTCACATAATCCTGTGCGTATTTTAGTTTTGGTAAGAGTTTTACAGCACTTACAACTCAAATGGGTCATATAAGTGCTGAAATTAGAAGAGTTACATACATTGAAACTTGGATTCAACGAAAGAAGTTGGATTCCCCATTTTTTTCTATTCACAAAAATCAATAAAAATAACTTGGATTCAACAAACAGATAAATGAGCAAGCTCGAATTCAACAAAGTTTCTTGCAGGGTGAACAGTCCCCGCTGACCTGGCTTTGCTCATTTTTCTCACAACCAACTTTACTCCTGGAAACCATCCAAGCCACCTGCATTGTGAACCCTTATTCGCATAGCCTATTGTTTACATCTAATGCGACCACTCAGCGGTCTTCTTTCATACCAAAATAGATAGACATTGTTAGAACGCACACATGTCTTAGGCCGCAACCATATTAACGCCCGACACCGACAGACGGACAAGACCGTCTTCGGGCACAAAAGAATGCGCACCGGCTTTTTAATAATGGAAGGTAACAAAAAACGGTTTCGGCTACCATACGGACGCCCGACGTCCTGTGTCGTCCCCGGCCAAACCGTCCCCCCGATAAAACGGGTTCTATCGAAGACGGTCCGCCGGGCGAGAAGGGAGGTAATTTTAATGATTTATCTCTGCATAGTTGTGTCCCCTTTCCCGCCTCAATGTCACTACACAGAATTCTAGCAGTTCTTTGTCAGCTGTGCATATCTCTAGCAGTTCATTGAAACTGGTATGTTTCATGCGATAGTATGGTTGGAATTTTTCACTATCTTCCAACAACTGCGGAAACAAATGATGAAATTCACCAAGTGTATCACGCTTTCTTTGGATAGGATGAACTGAAACTCTTCTTGTCTTGGTTTTCCTTTTTTGTCTGCGTCTCAAAAGCAGCAACAACAACAATTTTCTTCTTCTGCTACACCTCATATTTTCAAGACGGTGGCGTCTGACTGACAAAAAACCGGTGTTAATATGGTCGGCCACACCCAACCAAAAACGGCGGGTCTGGTCCGTCTGTCGGTGTCGGGCGTTAATATGGTTGCGGCCTTAGTGTGTGTCAGGGCCGGACGGGTGGCCAGCACATGTGTGACGGGGGGGGGGCGCGCGCACGCGGCCCTGAACGCAGTTTATTGGGAGCTGGACTGTCGAATCAAACGTTGCTGTATGCTAGGCTCCACACAGTAACATAACTAGTTCTGCAAACAGTATATAATAGATGATAGATTACACAGGCAAGTATTTGAACCAATTGGCCCTTTTGCAAAGTGTGTATTGGGTAGAGTTCAGTGCATTTTCCTGAAATCGACCAGCATTTCGTCCTATAAGAGCTTATTCCACGTATCAAGGTTTTAGCGAATTTTTCAGGAGGAACAAAAACCTGATTAACATAGGTATGTATGAATAATCAACACACCAGAAACCATCAAGCCCTAAAAGCGTATCATATATCATATGATACTCGATTTAGAAATTCTTGGCTTTATTGTCGGTTCCGGAGTAATTCTTGTTGCGTAATCAAAGGCATAAAAATTTTGAAATCCATTCTGCACATCTCAAGACAAGTTAACTTGGAAGCAAACAGCTATGATAATTGAAACAGTTATTTGCTTTTTATAGCGATTTTAAGGCGGGGAACTCAGTGAAACTTATACAAAAATGAAGCCCATGATACGCACTTTCTATTGATGAAAAAAAAAAAAATTATTCGCACCAAAATCATGATACGCGGATCTGGCTCTTATAGGATGATTACTTCGGTGTGGCATAAAAAAAAAAAAAACAATGCCCGTCTCATTTGAAACCAGGCTGCTTCTGATTGAAAAAGTCGAAGGTGCCTGTAACTGTAATTATCTCCAGAAAAACCTTACATTTGCTATTACGAACACTCGAATTCAATTAAATTGAAGGTCAGGCCCAACGACTTCGTTAAATCTGAGTTCCCCTGTACAAAAAAAAAAAAAGAGAGAAAAAGACGATAGATGTTTGAAAGGAAAGAAATAAACCCACACGAGAGCACCTATTAACTCTCTACAGCATGTGAATGAACACCACAGAGAGCTATAACCAGGGTTCGTGATTTTATTTTTTTTAAAATAAAAAATTTTAAAATCGATTTTTTTAAATTTAAATCAAGATTTTTTTTATTTAAATCGGATTTTTTTGATTTTTAAAATTTTTTTTTAAATGTCGACAGTTTGGGATTTTTGGTTTCTAAAAGTATGTTCTTTTAGTGCAAAATGCATTGGGGGGGGGGGGGGGGGTAAATTATGCATAGATAAACTTGCATTTTATTACAGTGTGTGTGTGTGTGTGTGTCCGCGCGCTTGTGTTTGTCTAAAAAGAAAAAGAAAATGTTAATTTCAATAATGAAAAAAAAAGTTAATTGAATACTGTATTATTTTACAGTAACAGGGGGGGAAAGCAGACTTTTAAGCATGATTAAATTAGTCTACTAAACCTTATATACTGTTTTATAAACCAAGGAAAGGAATTCTGAATGTTTAAAGATGTAAAAACAGATTACATTTTTTTAAAGTGATTTAAATCACTGAGTTTTATTTTTAAAATCAAGTTGATTTAAATTTTTTTTAATCAACTGATTTAAATCAACCCAACCCTGATTTCAATTATGAAAAAAAAGTCAATTGAATACAGTATTATTTTACAGTGACAGGGGGAAAACAGACTTTAAAGCATGGTTATATTAGTCTACTAAACCTTATATCTGTTTAATAAAACCAAGGAAAGGAATTCTGAATGTTCAAATAAATATAAAAACTGAATACATTTTTTTAAAAGTGATTTAAATCACTGATTTTTATTTTAAAAATCAAGTTGATTAAAATTTAAAAAATCAACTGATTTGAATCAACCCAGCTCTGATTTCAATATATGGAAAAAAAAAGTAAATTGAATACTGTATTATTTTACAGGGAAAGGAGGGAAAGAAGACTTTTAAGCATGATTATATGAGTCTACTTAACCTTATATCTGTTTTATGAAACCAAGGAAAGGAATTCTGAATGTTGAAATATATGTAAAAACTGAATAAAAATAAATTTTTCAAAAAGTGATTTAAATCACTGATTTTTATTTAAAAAATCAAGTTGATTTAAAATTTTAAAAATTAACTGATTTAAATCAACCCAACCCTGGCTATAACAGATGAGGAGTTGGAGTTGTAAAATTAACTCCTTTTTTTAAAAGCATCACCATGCCACAGCTTTTGCCTCCACAAAGAGAGTGAACAATAGGTCGCCTTGCAACAAGCCAACAGCAGCAAATTATTGCTGTCGTTTTCAACTTCCCAGTACGTCGATATTTACAAGCAACGGGTACGTCGAGACCCAAAAATAGACCAGACCCTTTATATAGTTAAATACACCATGACCGATTTTTGGGTCATACTGGTGTGTTAAAAGTTTAGAGGGGAAAAAATTCCTGTCCATGAGTTTCTAAATGTGGCTTGCAACATGACAAGTACAGTCGAACCTGCCATGACTACACCCCTTGTGCTTTTCTATAAGCTTTAACCAGGCAAAACCTGTCCAATGCGGCTGCAGCCACCTTATTTTATCGACCCACTGTCAAATTTACCTGCCTCAGGCGGCCAGGAGTGGTCCCTCATTGCCCGATGCTTTGTCATAAACAGGGTTCCTGCCATGAACTTCCAATCAAATTCAAGGAGGTTTCAAGGAGAAATTTTTAAAATTCAAGGAGATTTGGTCAAGAAATTCATGACCAAAGCCTATTTTCAATACGCCTACATATGTCAGAAAGGAATCATATCTTAGTTTCGATTTTCCTACAAAAACTGTTCCCAGGGTGACTGCCACCCACCAGCTTCTCAATTTTCCAGGGGGGCTCATCCATTCTCCAGGGACATGTTACATAACAATGACAGTGCATGCTCCATTTATATATTATTAAAATAATCGTCATATTATTAAAATAATATATAGCACGGATGTAGGTACATTATATCCAGTCAACAACATGTCGGTGTGGCACTGGGATACTGTGTGACTTAGGTATTTCAGTCTGTTCTTATGCTTATTTATATTTTCCCTTGATCATTATTCGCCTTAAATATGAACTATATAAAAATGAATCTTGCTTTGAGCCTGAGAAAAGGCATAGAAGAACCAGAATATCGACGGCCAAGAACCAATGTAGGTGTCAAGGTTTATATAACAAACATGAAAGACAAAAATTATTGCTCAAACTCAAAGTAGAGTAATAACATCTTAACATGAATGGCTCAAGTAGACCTATTCAGCGTGAGAGGTGTAAGTTAGAACTGTGGGAGGGAAAGATGCAGTGACACTGAAAATCTGCGAATCTTGAACAGAAAGCTTAAATATAGAATATACAATACATATTATCATAATTTACTATCACCTACCCCATGAAACGGGAACCCTTTAGTTTAAAAAAAGACGGCTTACAAGATTTGAGTGTGACAGATCCCGATTCCACACAAGGCCTGCACCAACGCGCACTTTGCAGCGAGCTCTAGAATCTAGATATAGATCTAGATCTAGATCTAGACATCTAGTATAATAGTAACCAAAATTCTGAAAAGTAAAATCTGCTTCCAAGTTCAGTTTTTGTCATCCGGTGTTGCCTTCAACCCCATTTCCCCCCTCCCCCGCGTGCGTCTTTGAAAAAATCAATAATCCCCCCATTCCTGAGTTCTATACTTCGTAGCGCTCAAACTTTACATGAACTTTGGTGACCTCACGCCAATACTCACGATGTGACGAAAACGAACAGGTTCAATGACCGGTAACGATGGCGAGCCCAACAAGAAGCTTGTATAACTTTCTTTTTTCTTTTTCACAAGTGACAGCACAGGACAAAAGATGTATTTTCATGGCGACACAGCGTTTGTAATGCAGAACCTGCATGTTACACAGCGTTTGTAATGCAGAACCTGCATGTTACAAATGTGGCGTTATCAGACTACAATGTACTAAAGGCCCTACCGGCAAATTTCTGTGTGGTAGCGAAAGCGAAAGTAGATCCTGATTTTCCCGATTGAGCTTCAGTATCGCACACACTTCCACTTGTTGCCGCCATAACCGCCTGTGCGCGTGTAACGTACTCTCAGGCTGGGAAAAGCCGAACGAATATGATAATAATATTATATCACAATCGCGACCGGGTAATTTCAGGGGCCCCCGGGATTCCCGGGGCCTTGCAGTCACCCTGTGTTCCTGTCCGATCTGGCAAAATTCAAGGAGTTTTCAAGGAGATTTTTCCTTGAATGCAAATTCAAGGAGTTTTCAAGGACATTTTTCCTTGAATGCAAATTCAAGGAGGCCGCGGGAACCCTGCATAAATTTTGAATCGGCCCCTCACGCTGGGGACAGGCCGTTATAATTCATTCACCTGTCATTATTGTTAGTCCCTCCAGTGAATGTTTACCCAAGTTGACCAATGAGTAGGCCTGACAATAAATTTTCAACTGCTGGTGAGGGAAGCATGATCCGTCATAACCTATAAGCCCCGCCCACAACTCATGTGTGAGGTGACTGGTCACTGTATTGTTTATCTAATCTGTCTGTAACCAAGTAACAATAACTTACATATGCATCCAATCATCCTTTTTGCGTTGGGTGAAGTCACAATAGTTGGTTCATCAAAAGTGCCCTTTGCCCTCTTAATGGGTTTCATCTGGAAAGGGTCCTGGAAAGAAAAATTATTTTGCATGAAAATTCTGTCAATAAAACAAAAACAGACCCAAAAGGCTTGGATCTAATCCCTCCCCAGCATCCACAATAGATACCACTCTTACAGACAAACTTGTTTACTTATAAAAATCCTCTCTAGGTACAATCACTCTAGTTGCCTTTCTTTTCCCACATGCCCTACAGCAAACTTTCTAGGCATTTTTTAAATTTCCAGGTTCTAATAAAAACTCCCTTCAGAAACTGCAAACGTGTTTCCAAAAGCTCTTACGGCTTCTACTGTGATTTCATCTGGACCTGGGGCTTTGTTCTTAGGACTGAATTTAAGTTCATTGTCAATGCTGTATTCTCCTTGTTGTCCACTACCACCATCTGGGTTAAAAAGTTCTTGAAAGAAATCTTCCTACCTTTCTTTACATCCCTTTTGCCGAGCAGACTTTCCTTCTTTGTCGTGTGTCCCACTGTATGGTTCTTTTCTTATTAATTTGCTGCTCACACTTTTATAAAACTATCTAGGATTTTCTATGCGAACTTCAGCCAGATCCTTGCTATTTATTTTCCACGAGTATTCTTTAACAGTGCTGATAACTGTTCTGGTCTCTCTTCTCATTTTCTTGTCATGTATAGGTCTTGTAAAGTTTTCAACTTCTGCAATTATTTTTAATAGTGTCTTTTTCTTTCTGAACTGCTTCTTTGGTTTCACCATTTTTCACCTGCATGCTTTTCTGCCTTTGTTTCCACTTAGTCACTTCATTCCATAACTGATAACTCTTTTCTTCTATACAGTGGAACTCTGATTCAACGAGATGAGATAGATTCCCTGTTTTTTTTCTTCTTTAAAATCAATAAAAATAGCGCGGATTCAACAAGCACTTAAATTAGCGAGCTCGGATTCAATGAGGTCGC
Source organism: Aplysia californica (assembly GCF_000002075.1). Taxonomy (NCBI): domain Eukaryota; kingdom Metazoa; phylum Mollusca; class Gastropoda; order Aplysiida; family Aplysiidae; genus Aplysia; species Aplysia californica. Next base: position 677,603 of record NW_004797517.1, on the reverse strand, counting down.
TTCCAGGGTGAACAGCCCCTGCAGACGTGGCTTCGCTAATTTTTCTCCCTGAACGAACTTTATCTATTTCCGGATTCCCGGAAACCATCCATTGCACCTGCGTTGTGAACCATTATTCACTTAACCGATTGCAAACGACCAATCAGCGGCCTTTTTTCATGCCAACACATGCGTTGTTGGCACGCGCCTACTCTGGCGTGTGTCGGGGTCGGATGGGCAGCCTGCATGCGTGTTGGAGAAGGGGGGGGGGGGGCGCAATAGCGGTCCCGGCGTTGAACGTTGCAGATACAAACGCGTCAGTCTTTTTCCCCCCTCGGCAACTGATCATTATTACAATGATAAGCTAGTCTTGACGTAGATCTACGTAATGAATTGTGCGCTGGTCTATGGAATCAAAAGTTGTCGTATGCTAGGCTCTACACAGCAACACAACTTTTTGGTAAACAATCAAGATGACACAGGCGTGCATTTGAACGAATCAGTCTTTTTTTTTTTACACAGCTCATAATATGCAGGCATTTCAGGCACTACTTGTGACTTCCCTTTGCACATTACTTGCTCAGTGCCTGTAATTATCCACAAAACCTTATGTTTGCTATAACGAACACTCGAATTCAACGAGATTTTAGGTCTGGCCCGGTGACCTTGTTGAATCTGAGTTCCACTGTATTTCCGATGTGCGAATACGTTTGCCACTCTTCTTCTATGTCTTTGATCTCAGGTGACAGCTTATTGTACTTTTTAGTCATGTCATCCTCGATTGCCTTTTTGATGTTTGGCTCTTTCACTTCTCTTGTATGTATCACTGTGCTTCTTTGTTTATGTGACTTTGCTGGTTGTAAGAGATCTGTGGTCTGTGTCAATAATGCAGTTTTGGACTGCTCTCGAATCTTTGGCTGTATGTCTTCGTTTTCTGAGCATCAGGATAGCTCTTAATTTCGTTTACCGCGGGTGAGAAAAAATTAGTGATCACTATGTCAAGCACATTGCATAGGTTCAGTACTATTCTTCCATTGTTATCCTGCCGTCTTGGGCAAAAAGGACGAATATCGCGACATACCCATTTTCAAGGAGGGCCAAAAAATCAAATTTATTCGTCTCACGTTTAAAAAATTGGTTTTTTATTTTATTTTTAACTTGATTTTTTGCAGGAGGAAGATGGAGCAATTATGCACTTGTAGTTAAAATTTTGTTTGGAAATATCAACAAAATTTTGTGTGAGAAAACAAAAGTCATCCTTTCATAACAGATTGATGAAGTTTTGATTAGCTTTTTATGGGAAAAGGACGAATAGCGATATTCGTCTTTCTTTCACCCGACGTTGTCAAATAGTAACGTACTGGATTTTTCGTTTCTGTGATATTTGAGGTTCATCTGGTTTTATGTAAGTGTTTTCGGGCTTCCAGACTGTTATTTAATTGCGCTTTGCCAGTGGAGCCAAAGATCCGGGGTTCAAATACTGGTGAGTGTACACAAGCAGTGGTGCTTGTCGTCTTACTGCGTGCAACACACTTGACACAGCGAGGATCAAAGCTGGATATACCAGGATTTGAGCTTTTTGGTATTTCATCATAAGACCTTGGCATTGTAACGTAGGCATGTTTTGGCGAAGAAGGACGAATATCGGTATATTCGTCGCTTTTTCGTAAACTGAGGACGAACCTCTCGGTATTCGTCCTTTTTTCATAAAATATAAAATAAATTAAAAAGAAAAATTTATGACGATACGTTCAATACCAAAATAAAGTATTCGAACATCTCTAAATGTAATGGCCACTGGTTCAAAAGAGGCAGCTTTTCATACTCTTTCACATGGTATCGATATCTCTATTTGACCCAATTTCCGATATTCGTCCTTTTTCCCTAAGACGGCAGTACAGTCCGTGCCGGCTTTTAGCACGCCGGCCTTAAGCACGTTTCGGACTCAAGCACGCTAAACGGCTCTTACTGAATTTTTGCTATATAAATTACACGCCTATAAGCACGGTAACTTCGGCTTCAAGACAGTCAATATTTTCATGATGACCCATCGAAGTTCGAACACAGTGTACACTGCAGCAGTGGAGTGTGTCTAGAGAAACACAAAGAACGCAAGTGATGGACACACACACTCACATGGGCGGAGAGGAAGGCAGAGAGATGCACACAGCCATGCGCGCGGACATAGGATCTAGCCTAGGCCTAGGGCAAAGCTACACACGACCAAAAAAAAAAAAATACAAAGAGAGTCAGGGCCGGGGAGACGAGAAAGGGAGGCTGGCTGCGATTTCACCTTTGACCCTCGCTATCCATTAGTCCTGATTGTGTATCACGCGCGAGGTGGGATGAAGGCGGTGGTATGAGTGGCACAGCGGGCAGTGGTACGCACAGGCAGTGTGTTACAGTAGGCCTAGTGTGCTGTATCGTGACTGGCCGTCTAAATTAAGTTTTCATTTCCCATTCGACCACAAAACAAAAACAAACAAGCGAACAAAAACTACCATGGCGGGTGTCTAAAAAACAGTGCACACTTTTGCGGGACAACTATAGGCCTACTTACAAACAAAGGGAAATAGCACAGGGAATTTTCAACATGAAAATCTCTGGATTATGTCTACTTCGCACTTAAGCACGCTTTGGCTTTAAGCACGCTTAAGCTTTCTCCTGATGACCGTACTTAAAGCCGGCATGGACTGTATTGCAGTCTGTGTCTTCATCACTGTTGGGTCCCAAGTACTCTTCCTTAGGGGTTTGTCTTTGACCCACTCTGCCATTGAGACCTCCCATGATATACATATCTTCATTGTTGTTGATGGTGTTCACATAGTCGTTCTGAATTGCTAGTCTGTCTTCTGCATAGTTGCTGTTGCAAGAAGCGTATGTTTGAATGCAAATTATTTTCCCACCTTCTATGAGTATTATGCTGACTGATTTACTGAAATTCGGTTGATTTCACTTATTATATCAACTTTGGTTGGGTGTATGCAAATGTTTAGCTCTCTTCTTCAGGTGATCCACTGCAGATCAGGAGGTAGCCTTCATGAATCACCTTGCAGTTGTCTTTATTCCTTACGTCTGAAGAGTCCAGTACAATTTTCTTTTTCTTAACTTCTGTTGACATTCCATCGTGCCTGTTTTGATCGTTGATCTTGCTTGCAGTACAGTTGGTTACGTTTCCAGATCTGTTGCCACTAGAATCAGTCCATTTTTTTTTCCCTTTGTTTCTTTCACAGCAAGATTTATTTGTTGTCGGCTTGCTCAACGAGTCACGGTTTCACCAGAGCCCCTTTGACCTTCAACACTGCATGATGACCCTGGTCAGCCTTCATGGCTATCGTATTGCCTCGGTGACATAAAGCCCCACAGTGCTTCACCCACACCTAGCAACCCCCTACTTTGTCCTGTTACCACTTTCCCTGGTGAGGACAAAGGGTAGAACTTAGGCCTTACAGACAACATTAAGGTCAAATCTTGCATCAACAATGGTGAGAAGAGGAGCACAAATTACCTAAACTACCTTTAAATGGAAATGTTTCCCAGCACCCTCAGATTACCCTTTCAATGTACATAATCTTAAGATTATACCAAAACATCAAATACAAATGAACGCAATTCTTTCCTGTTTTCAAAATTCCAGCTCATTGTATACAATGAATAATGTCAGCATAGCTAATATTAAAGTAGGAACCCTTATAAAAGAGAATTTTTAATGATTTTAATGGGGACCCCATTCTGTGGACAATATCTAAATCACCCCTCTTCGTTAATTCATAGTGATGCTATATTACAAATACTTCATTAAAAAAAAATTTTAGTAGAGGTTTTACGGCGCTCGCAACTGCATAAGGTCGTATGAGGGCCAGAAGATTAGAGATGTTACAAGACAGTAACAAACATAAAAAAGGAGATGGGGAGATAAAGACGATAGACGCTTGATAGGAAAGAAAAATCAAACCACACCAGAGCACCCGTCAACCACCCACCAAGTACTTCAGACAGCAGCTCCATTAAGATTATACAACTCAAGTACTACAAACTCAAGATTTAACAAAAGGAGAAGGAATCAGTGTTTAGGAGGTGTACATTTCATTAAAATCAACAAAATACCTTTTATATAACGGAACGAATACGTATATGAGTAAAGTCAGATTCAATGAAATCACACAAGTTACAAGGCAATCAGCCAATGCTGATGTGGCTTCACGCATTTTTCTTCTGCAACAAACTTTATTGCCTCTAGCCTACTTCACAACATCATCAATCGCCCTGCACTGTGGATCATTCCACATTCATGCACATTACACACTGCACAACACAGTTAACTTATCAGAGACACACAGTCATCGTGTGCTACCCAATTGGAGGATAATTTTCACATCAAAACATGCAATGTATATGCCTCTGAGACATGTACCAGATGTGAGAGAGGTAATGGGCATTCGGCACACGTGAGGCTGTGTGCGAGTCTTGTTTGTTAGTTTGAGGAGGTGGGTGGTATAGAGTTCGCAGGGTAAAATGTCAGCAGGGATGCAGACACGTCATTGTCATATTTTTTTCCACGCTACTGAACAGTGACAGGCTAGATTTCGATCTACATAATCTTCTTCTCGATCGCATCACACATGAAGTCTGGTATCTATCATATACTGCGCTGTCCTGCTCGGTTCAGATCTAAATAATGAGTTGCGTGCACATCTGTGAAACCACATGCTGTCATACCCTAGGCCTAGTCCACTACATTGCAATGCAAATTGTTTCGCAAACAATAGGCCTACATCAAATGACACAGGTTTTTTTTACCCAGCTGGTATAGGCTTTGACAGTCCTACGTATTTTTCAGCAACACTTCAATTTTCCACATTAACCATAGTCTATCTAGAGCACTTTAGCTTTAGCCATGGCATCAAATAAAGGACAATGCCTTTCGTTTGAAAATAGCAGTTTATGATTTCAAAGTTAGTTTAAAACATGTTTGGAAAAGCAGAAAAGACACGATAACGACTCTGATTCTTGCTTGAAACCAAGCCTGACTGAATTGTTCAAGGGTTGTGTGAGAGAAAGAAGTAACAGCACATACAAGACTTCGGAGCACCTATGGCTCTTTCTCTTTATATCATGACACGCTCAACAGATGTCCCTATCATTACCCATTTTTAAAATCCTCACCTTAGTCACACCTTTCTTAAAACAAACACTTGAAAATAACAAACTTGAAGGTCAGGCCCCAAAGACTTCATTACAAACAAGTTTCACTATATCAATGTAAAATAAAATTTAGTCCCCACAAGTTTGGATACATTCATTGCTGCAGTTACATAGCAAATGGGATTAACACAGTATGCCATAAAAAGGCTGTGAGCATAGAAAAAAATAACTTACCCTACTCCACACTCTGCTTACATTCCCTTTAGTCACAAGAGCAAATCAGAACTAATTTTGCTCAATCAATAATGAAACGATTTCTTAATCCTCAAAGCTACAAAGTTTGGGTAACCCTGTGACATTCTGCATTCAGTCAAGGATCAAAATCTTAAAAATTCATCCAGAACAAATGCAAACAATTCCCTGAACCCGGTGTCATTAAAACCATCTTCTCATACTCACATCATTGCCAGCCTCCTTAGCCAACAGTTCATATCTCTCAACACCAACAGAGTGGCCAAGGCTGTCTGGTATCTGGCAGTCATCAGAAGCTATAAAAGACCCAAAAAAGAAATTAAATATACTGGTCACCCAATAAAAAAAGCTAAATTCCAAGAATTCATACATATAGCTGAATCTACACACTCAAAAACAATGCACTACTTTTATCCCTTAACCATTACCCTATATATCAAACAAAGGGGATGAGCCACATCAGGTCAACCGTAAATGGCATGTAATTGTCATCAAGGCTGACCAACTCTTTTCTCACCACATGTCATAAACCCACCCAGGGGTCACATCAGTTCATTTTAGACTGGAGGGAGACTATTTTCCGGTTCTGGGCCTAAACATGGGTCACAGCAGATTCTTCCCTGGGTTTGTCGGCTAAGATTCCGCATTTTCCTTACTCCCAAGCACCGGGATCTTAGGCGGAGACTACTGTATTAGATTATTTAGGAAGCGGGACCTCCGGGTTTAATGTCAATCTCCGAAAGGACTGACCCAGGTAGGAAATTTCTGTAAAGTGCCTTTCCCAAAGACACAATGTCGAACCGAGCTGAGGCTCAAACCCCCGTACTCGCAATCTCACGATTACATGTCAGGTAGCCTAACCATTAAGTTAACAACGCCACTCTCTACAAAAGAGAGAATCCCTGATGTTTTAACTCTTTTCCTACTAGGCCAAAACCAACCACTGGTCCAGGGCTTTTCCCTGACCTATTTTTACGCCCTACCCTGCCAAAGGAAAATGTCAAAACATCCAACTAAACACACACAAACCATATTATATGGCACATCAAACTGAAGGTTAAAAAATAATCTATCAGATGGCGATACAATATTGAAGATTTATTCCAATTATAATACTTTGGGGTTCTAAAAGTGATTATGCAATATCGAAGGTGTCATATGAAATCAATAATTTTCCAGCTTTGAAAGGTCATATCTAAAAAATAACAACCACAGTATCATTCAAACTTCCCAGGTAGATTGCCTCGAGTAATGCAAAGAAATGCTGAAAGTTATGTATGTGTACCTCATATAGAAGTGAAAATATGAGATATATATACTGAAGCCAGGGGAGCGCTTTTCTTCTTATATACTTACATGTCAAAAGGGACCAAAAAAGTGCTGAAATGACTAAAAATCATCTCTCATTGCTATACAGTGGAACTCGGATTCAACGAGGTCGCCGGGCCTGGCCTAAAATCATGTTGAATCCGAGTGTTCGTTATAGCAAACATGAGGTTTTGTATAAATAATTAAGGGCGAAGTCACAAGTAGTGCCTGAAATGCCTGCATATTTGTAAGTTGTGTAAAAAAAAAAAAAGATCGATTCGTTCAAACGCACACGCCTGTGTCATCTCGATTGTTTACCAAAAAGTTGTGTTGTTGTGAGTGTGAAGAGTCCAGCATACGGCAACTTATGATTCAATAGACCAGTGCACAATTCATTACATAGATCTACGTCAAAAAAGTTTATTGTAATAATGATCAGTTGCAGAGGGGGGAAAAAAGACTGACGTGTTTATATGTGCGACGTTCAACGCCTGGACCGCTAGTGCCCCCCCTCCCGACATGCACACACAGCCACACGTGTGCAGACCGCCCATCCGACCCCGACACACGCCAGAGTAGACATGTGCGAGTGCCAACAACGCAGCATGTGTTGGTATGAAAGAAGACCGCTGATTGGTCGCATGCAATCGGGTAAGTGAATAATGGTTCACGATGCAGGTGCAGTGGATGGTTTCCGGGAATATATAAAATTAATTCTGGGAGAAAAATGAGAGAAGCCACGTCTGCGGGGGCTGTTCACCCTGAAGCGACCTCGTTGAATCCGAGCTCGCTGATTTAAGTGCTCGTTGAATCCGGGTTATTTTTATTGATTTTAAAGAAGAAAAAAACGGGGAATCTATCTCATTTTGTTGAATCCCAGTTCTCGTTGAAACCGAGCTCGTTGAATCCGAGTTCCACTGTATTTTCTTTCTAGCCTTCTATTCTACTCTTAACTCATAGTGGTCGCTCGTTACGGAAGTCCTCCCTTTAATATTGTATTGTTTGCATCAACGTAAGGTTAGGCCTACATTTTATTAGGGAGGACTTCCGTAACAAGGGACCACTATTAAATCTAGATTATACTCAATGGCATCCAAAATCATGACGGGAGGCCGAAAGCCACTGTTATACCATCTGTTCATGACAAAAGTACGGTAGTTTGCACATTTTTAGGCCCAGTTTAAAGTCTTGAAGGTCTGAGTTTAGGGTTAGGGGTAGGTCGATGAGGTTAGTGTTGGGGTCGGGGTGGAGGTAGGGTTAGGGGTAGGAGTAATAGTATGTCTCTTTTTTGTTGTGTTTGTTGAGGGTTAGAGGTGGGGGTGGGATGGAGTAGGCTTAGGGTTAGGCCTCTTCTTTATTGAGGTTGTGAAGGGTTGGGGGTAGGGGTAGGGTTTGCAGTAGAGTTAGGGTTGTAAGGCTGGGATTAGGGTTTGGGGTAGGGGTAGGTTTCTCCTTTATTTTGTTTGTTGAGGATTATTAGGATAAGGGGTAGGGTTGGGGTAGGGGTAGGAACTAGGGGTTGGGGTTAGTGTTGGGGCAGGGGTGGAGGTAGGCTTGTGTTTGTTGAGGGTTAGGGGTAGAGGTATGGGTAGGTCTCTTCTGTATTGTGTTTGTTGAGGGTTAGGTTTTTAGGGTTAGGGTTGGGATAGGGGTAAGGTTAGGGGTTGGGTCAGGGTTCGGGTTAGGACTCTTGACTCTTCTTTATTGTGTTTATTGAGGTGGTCGCTCGTTGCTGAGGGTAGGTTTTCTTTTCTCATAGGGTAATTGGTGGGGGGGGTCCCTTGCCCCCCCCCTGATCAGGAGCAGCACTTCTTGCCTTCTTGATTAAGGTAAGTTTTAGGGATAGGTTATTTTTTTCCTTTTCTTCTTCCGTTCAAAACACGTGCGAAACGAAATCGTTATTTGTATAATTTTTCGCTTCTCCCCTTACCTCAACACGGGCGTACAAAAAGAACGAAATACAAGCAGACCGGTACGGAGAAAGAAGTGCTTGTCCACGATGGCAACTAAAAAAAAAAGGAAGTTTTTTTATATGCAAATGAGGTAGAGTCCATTCAGAAATTTACTTTTTTTTCTTTCTTTCTTTTTTTTTGAAGCCGATCGCATCAGCTTTCCTAATTTTGCGAAGGAACCTCCTCAAAACCCTCTGATGTAAAAAAATAATTGCGTTTTGGGAGTTTTGAAAATTGATATACTCAAGTGTAGGTTTAAAATAACTTTTTTTTACTCACTGGTAACACCAGCTGTTTGGCATTGGGGTTATGCTGCTGGACTATTAATCATGTTTGCTTCTCTCACTCACAGGTTCCAATCACGGTCACGCCACTGATTTTTCTAATTATGTCATATTATTGTGTATTGTTTCAGATGTTAAAATAAATGTCACTAATAATACCCATTCCAGGTGAAGAGACAAAGGAAGCATACCTGCCAACATTGCCTGGGGCCAAAATTTGTAGTTGACACAAATTTTTGTCCCAAAATCTGTAGTTGACCTAAAAAATCTGTAGTAGGCTATATTACCCCTTGCCGTAATACTTAATTTGGGACCCTTATCAATATTTTGACCCACATCAAATATGCATGAATGTGTTTGCGACTTCAAACAAATGTAGAAAATGACGAGAACAAAAAAAAAAGACAAAAAAAGACAAAAATAAGAAAACTTCCAGATGCATTTACCCTATACAGCCGTTCCTGTCCTATTCATACATGCACGCGCACACACAAATGGAAGGGAAAAAAAAAAGAAGAACAGAAGCAAAGAAGAAAAGATGAAGAAAAGATGGGCCTTGGATGACTTACGCCTAGCCTTGCGACGGATCCCGGTTTCACACAACGCCTGCACCAACGCGGGGTTTTGCAGAGAGTTCTAGATCTAGTAGTAATCAAAATTTAGAATACTAATATATTTGTTTCCAAGGTCAATTTTTGTCCCCTGGTGTAGCCTTCAACCTTCCCCCGAGTGTATCTTTTTTTTTTAAAATCAATAATCCCCCCCCCCCCCCCATTCCGGAGTCCTATACTTCGCAGCGCTCAGACTTCGAATGAACTTTGGTGACCCCTACAATTGCCGGTACTCACAATGTGATGGAACGCCCAGGATCAATGACCGGTCATGATGGCGAGCCCGACAAGACGCTTGTATAACTATAACTTTCTTTTACAGGACAAATATTGATTTTTTTTTTATGGACACACAGTGTTTGCCATGCACAACCTGCATGTTACAATTAATGTTGCGTTTTCAAACTACAACCAGCAAATTTCTGGGTGGTAACGAAAGCGAAAGTAGATCTTGACATTTCCCTATCAAACCTTGGTATCAAACATACTTCCGCTTACCACCATAGCTGCCTGTTCACGTGAAGAAACGTACTCTCAGTCCGTGGAAAGCCGAATGAATTCACAATTGTGACCGGCAAAAATGAACTTAAGGGCTTTTTCGGATTTGGTTTTCAAATATTCGATAACTTTTATGTATTTTCCCGGGGCAATTTACAGATTTCTTCAAATTCCTGGGTAATTCCCGGGGCCTGGCAATCACCCTGCAGAATCAAGAAGTCGGTGGCTTATCTCTCAAAATCGGTGTACCGGTAGGTTGTTTTTTTTGTGTGATTATTTCTTATGCCCGTATAATTTTTTTCCCTAAATATGAATCGGAAAAAGAATCACCCTTGGGGTGAGCTGTTCCCTGTAAAAATGGACAGTAATAATAATAATATGAGCACATCAGAAAACAAAAAACAAAAACTTAAAAAATGTGATCTATTTTATTATTTGAAAAAATCCCACAACAACAAGGTCCAAGCAGAGGTCCAAGTAAAGAACATAAAAACATTGAATTGTTTAAGTCCACAATAAAGACTATAATTATGATAATACTAATAATAGAGGACATTTAATTATCAAAGTGTATACAGACCCGGTAACCGGGAACAAAGTCACGAAGTAAACAGACCTGGTAGGGGAACTCTTTTGTGATTTCGGAAAGTTTCAGCGCCCAGACCCGGTAGTGTGTGTGTGTGTGAGAGCATAGATGTACACTATAGTTAAAAGGAGATAACTCTATGGTGTGTGTGTGTGTGTGTGTGTGTGTGTGTGTGTGTGTGTGTGTGTGTGTGTGTGTGTGTGTGTGTGTGAGAGAGAGAGAGAGAGAGAGAGAGAGAGAGAGAGAGAGAGAGAGAGAGAGAGAGAGAGAGAGAGAGAGAGAGAGACAGAGAGAGAGACAGAGAGAGAGAGAGAGAGAGAGAGAGAGAGAGAGAGAGAGAAGTGCTAGCAAAATATGACATGCCCCAGTTGGCAGGAGGGAACGAGAGAAAGATAGAGTGGGAAATAGATGGGGAGAAAGATAGTTTAGAAAGACAGAGACAAACAAAGAAAAAGAGAAGGCGAGCGATACACAGAGGAGAGAGAGAGGGAGCAAGACAGAGGAAGAGAAATAGAGAGGGTGACTGCTCGATTGAAGTTATGACAGTGTTTTTTTCTTCAAATTGTGATTCCTCCAATTCCAAAACAGAGGAAAAACGATCGTTCATCGAAAAGACATCCGCAATCTTCATTTTGATCCAGGCTAGCCTCGAAACTAGATCAATGATTTATGTCTGTCTGTCTAGATCTATACCTAGGCCATAGATCTAGAAGAACCTAGGTCTACCCTGAGCCAAGAGGGCGCTGAAACTTTCCGAAATCACAAAAGAGTTCCCCTACCGGGTCTGTATACTTTGTGACTTTGTTCCCGGTTATCAGGTCTGTATACACACTCCCTTTAATTATAGTGCCTTACTCTCGGTTTTAACCAGCTCGAAGTATGTTACATTAGTATTAGATAAGCAATGCCAATGAAAATTTAAATTTTCACTTTTGCCCCCCTTTTTTTTTTTTTTTTTGGCACCTAAGAAAGAATTTTCAATTCTAAGAATTATGCTTCTTGAATTTTGAGAATCGGTTCATAAATAAAAAAAAGTTATGGGGTTGTAAAGGTCAGCAAAATATGGATGACCCACATATAGGAAAATACTCCTAAAAAGTGGACCACGCAGTAGCAGATTCTGTAAAAAAAATCGACGATATCTCGGTAACTAATCGGAGTGTTCAAGAGAAACTTGGCTACCCGATGTGTTTTTGAGTGTAGAAATCATTTCTGCAGTCAGATTTACTACCAATTTCGTAGTTATTTTGTTATAATTAATAATTAAAATTGTGGTGTACATATTACGATTTTGCGAAAAAGGGGTGTCGGGATGAGTCCATTTTATTTATAGCATCGTATCACAACACGGGATCTTTAAGAATATATGTCGGCAGCGTGACTAAATAATTGCAAAGCTTTTTATGATGACTTTAGACCATGCCAACCGTAAAAGATAAGTTAATTCAATCTAGCATGCCGTACAATTAAAAATTCTTTTTCCCCGTTGAGACGCGAACACCCCGAGACGAGATAACCTCGCCTCGGAATACCTCCATTGCGATGTTACAGGGGAATAGAGAGAAAAACAACCGGATGCGCGCGGCCGCCATTGCCCTATTTCAAGTGACCAATGAACGGGCCCGGAACAGTCATGCGGGGATTTGTAGGACACACACATTTGCCACGAGAGTGAGGGGAAAATGGCCGGTCTCCGTGCGAAGCCGCTTTGGATAGGGGGGGTAGTCGTGCATTTATGATTGGGGTCTAAACAACTACTTGACACAGAAACGTTCAAATTTGAGCAAACTATAGAGGATAGATAGATCTATTACCCAGAGCTTTTCCAATGGCTGATGTCATTTTTCGAGGATTTTTGGGTCCAGGGCAGGGCCCTGGCAGGGGGTTGAAGGGGGACAGCGTCCCCTTTCTGTTTGAGAATTTTTGGTTTCAGAGCATCTTAAGTATGCCATTTCTGGCTATTTAGGCCTAAATTTAACAAGAAAATAATTGAGAAAAAAAACATACATTGTATAGGCCTACATAATTTTCTGCTTGTGTTAATCCATATATTTCCAAATCCAAAGCAATGCTTTCTCCCTTGTTCAGATACCGTACATCCACAACTAGATCTATAAAACTTGACAGTTAATGTTTAACTTTTTTCTGCTTGTGTTGGTTTGCACCATAATCAGCATAAGGTGTAGAATTCTTACAATAATAGCTTTTTATATAACAGCTTGACTTGATCTCTAGATTCTAGTCTAGATTCTAGATCTAAATAACTTGACAGCTTATATTCAATTTAAATCCACAACAATACTTACAAATAAACAAGTCTGGTAAAAAAAAATCAAGCTCTCTTTAGAGTTTTCTTTTCTTGGCAGGCCCAAGATCTATTGAACCACAATCGTCATTCCTTCCTCTTGTTTACAGAGCTGGTGCTGTGCTTCTTGTGCTTTAGAAAGTGAAAGTAGAAGACACTGTCTACACTTTCAAATAAAAGAGCTCTTCCAGTATGGGTTGGCTATTGTGGACTATTGGTAATAACGGAAAATTTTTATTTCGCATTTTTGAAAATAATTTTTTGCAATTATTTTTTTTTTGGCACGAATTTTCAAGGAAATTTTTCCATTTGCGGAAATCTACTAATTTGCGGAAATCCGCAAAATTGCGGAAGACTGGAAGCCCTGATTACCATCTCGGCGTTGAAATTCAAACTCCTTATAGTTTTCGGTGTACACGATACGAAAGTGTTCCCGACACCAAAAGTATAGGTTAATTTATGTGTACGAACTTCAAAGTCCACATATCATTAGTTTGCCCTATTTTCTGATTGGTTGCCGAGTTTCATTCGGATTGGTTCGAAAATAGAGCAGACCGAGGTTGACAAAGTTAGTCACTTACGCTTCGGCCGGGTCCGCAAAATCGCCCGTAAACGGGGACCAAATTTTCGCCTCGCGGGAAAGCCCGATTGGCATTGCTAATTAGATCTAGAATCTAGTTTAGTCATTTAGTAAACGCTGGTAGTATAAAATAACAAGGCCGTCGTTATTCGGACTCGAGTCCGGGAAAAAAGGAAGTGTCTTCGTTCTATATATCTAACGTTCAGTGCTTCCAATTTTCCGACATTTTTTAGTTTCCCCCACACCTTTTCTGCCGATCCGATGCCCGCCACCTCATTGATACGCCCCCCCCCTATATATCTAACGTTCAGTGCTTCTTTGTTGTAGAAAAAGGTAAATTTGAACATTAGCAGACCACCTGGCACCTGCATATTATGAGCTGTGTAAAAAAAAAAAAAGACCGATTCCTTTAAATACACAAGCCTGTGTCATATCGATTGTTTACCAAGAAAAGTTGTGTTGCTGTGTGGAGCTGAGCATACGGCAACTTTTGATTCCATAGACCAGCGCACAATTCATTACGTAGATCTACGTCAAGACTAGCTTATTATTGTAATAATGATCAGTTGCCGGGGGGAAAAAGACTGACGCGTATGCGACGTTCAACGCCCGAACCGATAGTGCCCCCCTCCCCACCCCCCTCCCTGACACGCACACAGCCACATATGTGTGCAGGCCGCCCATCCAACCCTGTCACACGCTAACGAGCCATCTTTAACTGCTTCTGATGACCTCTTGACAAATAAACATTTATTAGAAGCGCTATAACTTTTCAGGCCGGCCTCAAATTCATCATAAGCATACCTGCCAACATTGCCTGGGCCAAAATCTGTAGTTGGACGCAAATCTTTGTCAAAAAATCTGTAGTTGACCTAAAAAATCTGTAGTAGGCTATATTACCTCTTGTCACATACTTAATTTGGGACCCTTATTAATATTTTATTTTGACCCACATCAAATATGCATGATTGTGTTTGCGACTTCAAACAAATGTAGAAAATGACAAAGAAAAAAAAATGACGAATATGAAAACTACCAGAGGCATTTACCCTATTAGTAGTTGGTGCAGTTCCTGTCCTATTCATACCTGCACGAACACACACACAAATGAAACCAAAAAACCACACCCCCACCCCCAAAAAAACCCAACCAAAAACAAAAGCAAAGAAGAAAAGATGAAGAAAAGGTGGGCCTTGGATGACTTAGGCCTACCCTTGGCCTTTTGTCTTTGCAGAGTTTACAAGGAAAGAGTATGACGGATCCCGAGTCCACACAAGGCCTGCACCAACACGCGTTTTGCAGAGTTTTCTAGATCTAGAGGTAATCAAAAATTTAGAATACTAAAATTTGCTTCCAAGTTCAGTTTTTGTCCCCTGGTGTTGCCTTAGAACCCCCCCCCCCCTTTCCCCCGAGTGTATCTTTAAAAAAAATAATCCTCCCCCCATTCCGGAGTCCTATACTATGCAGCGCTCAGACTTTGAATGAACTTTGGTGACCCCCTACAAGTGCCCGTGCTCACAATGTGATGGAACGCGCAAGTTCATTGACCGGTCACAATGGCGAACCCGACAAGACGCTTGTATAACTATAACTTTCTTTTCTTTTTTTTTTCACAAGTGACAGCACAGGACAAATATTGATTTATTTTCAAGGCGACACAGCGTTTGCCATGCACAGCCTGCATGTTGTTGTTACAATTAATGTTGCATTATCAAACTACTACCAGCAACTTTCTGGGTGGTAACGAAAGTGAAAGTATATCTTGATTATCCCGATCAAACGTCGGTATCACACCCGCTTGCCACCATAGCCGCCTGTCTGCGTGAAGAAACACTCTCGAGGGAGCCGAATGAATCACAATCGCGACCGGCAAAAATGAACTTTCGGGCATTATCGGATTTGGTTTTCAAATATTTGATAACTTTCTCAAATTCCGGGGCCTGGCAGTCACCCTGCTGAATCCCGAAGTCGGTGGCTTCATCTCAAAATCGGTGGATCGGTGTTTGACCCAAAAGTCGGTGATCAACCGATTTTTTCTGTAGGGTTGGCAGGTATGCATAAGATTAAAAAAGTGATCCCGGTCTCTACCCAGCCTGAGGCGAGTCACGAGTGAGGCAGGACAGGAAGCCGGATTCACGAGTCACAGGAAGTCGGAAGTCGGAACGTGATGTCATGCTGGACAAGAATCAGAGTCCGAATAACATTTTTCATATTCAGACTCCAGTCCGAATAGTCACTTCGAAATAACAAATAAGGTAGTAGCCTACTACTAGGCCTACAAGCCAAGACGGAATTTATAAGACTGAAAAACGTGTTCTACGTCATCAGTTTGTGACCGCCGTAAAAATGGTCCTGGAGTTGGAGGCTATCTTTACGGCTCGCCGTAAAAATAGTCACTGCGTTTTAAAAGACCTTTCCATTGATAAATAATAGATCTAGATCTACATAACCCTTTGAAAAAGTTCAAAATCCTGAAAAAAATTGGGTAAGTGGAAACCTCTAGACTATGGTACTATGGTATAGAGTGAGTATGGCATGGGTCCTCACCTGAAATCCGCCTGTGCCAAGACCAGGAGCAGAACAGCCATTAGTTCGTTTCTTTCCTCATGGGGGTTTCATTAATACTTACGGAATTACAAATAGTTTAATTAACAATCTGAATCTAAGGCTTTATCCTGTAGATCTAGATATCTAGATCTACTAGATCTAGATCTAGACGGAGATTCTAGATCCTTGTGTGATACGTGATGGACTGGAGTCCACAATGGCACCTCCTGAACTTGGACTGCTTGTGCCAAGGCCGGGAGGACAGCCATTAGTTCCGTTTTGTTTCACTGGGGATTTCATTAATACTTACGGAATTTTCCTTTGTGTTGATCCACGGCTTTTGATGGGGGTCCACTTGCGCATCTCACAGATGAGATGGTCAGTGAACGTCTCAAAATGCACGAACTCGTCCTCCACAAAGATGCAGCCATGTTGATTGACCTGAGTGACCGTCACGAGATCCAGATTTTAGTTGGGGTAGATAGATTCTCCAGCTCATAAAAACCAGTTCCGGTTTTAAAATAAATACGTAGATAAACACACGTATTCTGTACACTATGTTTTAAAATTCTAGCTTGAAAATATTTTCTAGAACTTATAAACGTTTTGAGAACTGATATGTGGTGGATAGAGGCGTTTTATAGCCTAGAACATTAAAACTTATTTCAATGTTTAAGATATACCCAAAACCGCTAAAACTGAACACCGCCGTCGTTTTCATAAACTCGAAAACTTGACTATACGAAACAAAAGAAAGTAGAAAGACTTCAAGGTTATTACTTGATAGCCTAGAATAAATAATCCAAAATCCAAATAGTTTTCAGTCTTGGAATAAAATGTATCATTCTGATTTTCTACTAAAATTGTAGTTTAAAGCCCGAATATTTCTGTCACCCTTTCGATGGAGTTTTTCATTTTTCTTAGAAGATAGATCTAAATCACTTCGCTCTGATTTTGCTGTCAAAGAAGTTCTGATTCCGGTACTTATTTTACCTGGAATCTACGTCAGTGTCAAGTGTCAGTGTCAGACATCTATGGTGCAAGGAGTTTAGAACTAATCTTTTAATCTCCTTGCTATGATGTCAGACCAGGTCAGACCAGAGAACAAAGATTCTCCACTACCAAGATCATTGCACTTGCTCTTTTGGGCTTTTGTCCGCGCAGTGGCGGGCCCAATGCGTTGCGGCAAATGTGTGAAAATGGGGGGGGGGGGGGGGGGGGGTAAGAGCTTGAGTCTCCTTTATTCAATGGGTATGAACGACTGCATGGCCATGGCACCAATTTGAACGCATTGGCGGCCATTTTGGTTTGGGTTGAAGAGGTGAAAGAAAGTGCAGGGAGCTCTGTTTGTGAAAATGGTGAAATGGTATGAGTTTAACGCCCCTGTCAACACTATAAGGTTATTTAAGAGGCGGGACCTCCTAATTTAACGTCCGTCTCCGATAGGACGGGCCAAGTGGGAAGTTCGTGTAAAGTGCCTTTCCCAAGGACACAACGTCGGACCGAGCTGAGGCTCGAACCCCCGAACTCACAATCTCACTATTACGAGCCCGGTAGCCTACCACTAGGCTACCGACACCACTGCTCTGTTTGTGTGAGTCAGTGGGATTGTGTCTGTGTGTGTGTCTTTATAATGTGTATGTGTGTCCTGTATCTGTGTGTGTGTGAGTGTGTGGCTGTAGTGTGTCTGTGTGAGTGAGAGAGGGAGAGAGAGAGAGAGGATGTTATATTATATATATATATATATATATATATATATATATATATATATATATATATATATATATATATATATGCGAGGCAGCGTGGTGGAATCAGGCTCTCGTCAAAATAATCAAAGTGAAGAAACTTGCATTTTTCCGTAGGTTTGAGAATTTTTATCAAATTTTTGTTTTTTGGCTTTCTTGCCCATTAAAAAAACTCATGTCTGTCTGGATTTTTCTGAAAAACGTTGATTAAAGGCACAAAAAATTTAAATTTTCAGTTACCACGGCCTCTTAATCTAAGGAAATAACTAATCTTTGGAAGCCATTTTCTTACCAATTTTACCTCTGAAAACAGGTGACACCCACCTCCTTCATTTGCAAATATCTCGACTTGTACTTGTATTCAAGATAAATTGATATTTTTTTTCATCAAAATAAAGACAAGTGAACAAGCTTTGGGGTGATACCAATAACTCTACATGCCCCAAAACTGAAGAGAGCCTGATTCCACCCCGCTGCCTCACATTATGTGTTTGAGTGTGTGTGTAAGTGTTTGTGTGCATATGTGTGTGTTTATCCATCTGTATGTGTAGGAGCCTATGTGTGTATGTGTGTGTGTCTCTGAGCCTCTGTGTGTGTGTGTGTGTGGTTGTGTGTGTCTTTTAGAGTGTGTATGTGTGCAAGAGTCTGTGTGTGTCTGTCTGCAGGTGTGTACAAGTGATGTTTGTGTGCATGTGTGTGTCTGTCAATCTGAATGTGTATACGATTGTGTGTGTATGAGCAGGGGCGAAGGCTGACTTGTTTGACAGGGTAATCAAAGTGAAACGGGACAAGATATGGCTTGGGGATATCGCACAAGAACCTTGCTCGAGGCGGCGACTCAGAATTGTGAATGAAAACAAATCCGGAATTCATTATTGTATGCAGGGGCGAAGGCTGACTTGTTTGACAGGGTAATCAAAGTGAAACGGGATCAGATATGGCCTGGGGATATCGCACAAGAACCTTGCTTGAGGCGGCGACTCAGAGTTGTGAATGAAAACAAATCCGGAATTCATTATTGTATGTTCAACCGCCAAAATAATCGGGAAAGTATCTCATTGAATATCAGTTCCAATTAAAATCAAATCTAACTTTAGATGTGAATACACAAACACAAAGCAAAGAAGCAGAGATGTCAGTACTAGATCTATATGTTATATATCTACCAGGGAGTCTAACTCTTTGGTAGAACATGACAATTATCATTTTTTAAATTTCACATTTGGCTGGGGGGGTTTTGTCTAGCCTTTCGCGGCCACGAGCCTGTGGCATAATCGAGGTCACGATCTGATTATAGGGCAGTAAAAAGTCGAGGAAAAAAACAATCTCTCGCAGCAGTAGAGATTATTAGGGTAGACTCGACCAGTGTAATAGTTAGCTTACCTAATCAGTGCTTGGGACTGATTATATCTGTGGCCTGAAAGGGGTGAACAGGGTATATGTGGCAATGAAACAGTTTAGACTGCTATGCACATGTTCCCTTCAACTATGTTGGTAGACTCTTCCAGTCTCACTTTAAGCTTACTTAATCAAAGCTTGTGACTGCTTATGGAGTGGCCCAAGAGGGGAAAATAGGCTATTTCTGTGGCAATGAAACCGTTTAGAATGTTAGGCATACTGTTCATTGTTGATTATGAACGCCTTTTTACATTTAATTTATGAAGTTTACGTTTATGGGTGAATTTGACTGCGATCGACAATGTTTCAAAAATAGGAAGGGAAGCAGTGATTATTTGATTATATAGACGCTTCGCCTCTGTGTATGAGTGTTTTGTGTGCGTGTGTGTCTCTCTCTCCATCTGTACGTGTATAAGCCTGTGTGTGCTTATTTGTAAGAGTGTGTGTGTTTGTTTGTGCTTTTATCTGTGTGTTACTGTTAGTGCGTGTGTATAATATGTCTGTATGCGCGAGTCTATATAAGTGTGTGTGTGTGTGTGTGTGTGTGTGTGTGTGTGTGTGTGTGTGTGTGTGTGTGTGTGTGTGTGTGTGTGTGTGTCTGTATGTGTGAGTGTGTGTGTCTTTCTGTGTGTGTGATTATGTACGTGTCTGTGTGAGTGTCAGTGTGTGTGTGTCTGTGTGTATGTGTCTCACGGCGTCACTTTTCACCTGATTCTGTTACATTTAGTTAGCGTGACTCAGCAGCCCGCCAGAGCTCTCCCTCGGGGTCACGGGGTTAATGAGCCCTGAAGCGACTTAAATTTGCCGGCGTCGGTTAAGAAGTTTGTATTTTTGTCTAAGTTTGAAACGATATAACTTCTTCCCCATCCCAAACAGCAAACTATTACACTGATGTACTAAAAGCTCAATGTCTTCAGATTTATTCTCCGTTGGAATGGTTAATTTCTGTGCCTTAGTTTTTGTTCTAGGCAAGTGTCCTATTTTAGTTACAAACTTATAAATAAATGATTGTTTATTTGAAAACGGCAAAACAGATATCTCCCAAATCTGTGTTAAACTAACTACAAATATCATGTCTCTTACCATGAGAAATCTTAAACCTTCGCAAATAGTAATAGTCAAGTTATTATAAGAGAAGAAAATTAATGCACATTTGCATTTATTAATCAAAGACGTACTCCTGCGTTAGCTCTGTTATTTTACTATTAAACAAGAGAAATTTACTGTGCGTTAGTTCATGAATCATGTTGTGTCTGTGGCAGTCTGCATACAACTAAGAAAGATATATTATGTTTGTTTTTTTAAACTATAGACACATGGGTAGAGATAAACTTCTTGTATGGAATAAAAATAATGACAGCTAACACATTCATTCTTAGTTTTTGTGTCGGAAATGCGCGCGGACACTTATGAATGTAAAGAAATCAGAACATTGTCAATTATTGCAAATGGTCGTAAATAAAAGCTGGAAAAGTCTGTTGCTGATTCGGTGTCAATGGAAAGCTAGAAAATATTTGTATAACATAACCCAGTTACGAGAAGTCATCCCTGTCATTCAGTCAACTTACAAAACCTCTTAACCGTTTTAAGAAAAGTAACGAATTTCTGGAGTGTAACAGATACTGCGCATCGGACACACGGCCCTGACACACAAATACCTCCTTCAGGAAGATGAGAAGCCGTTCTGTGTCGGATGCGACACAGATTTTACCATTAGACACGTTTTAACCGAATGTCTAGTGTAGTGTATTTAGGTTAAAGGTTTCTCTACTCTTCCAGATCGTCGGGTACAATCGCAGCGAGGTTGTAGTGTGCACTGAAACCACAAGAAAATGACCCCACCCGATGGGCCCGACCCGACCCGATCCGATCGCGTATATGGGCACCCCAAGGACATTAAAAGTAATGGAGGATGCTCTGTGGACGGCACCGCACGCCTGATAGGAGCCCTCTCTCGCGGCGGAACTGTGGTCTACCTGCGCTGCGCGAATCCCCGACTCACGCACTGAAATATATAAGAAAGAAGGTTTTATTCCGAGGTCCTTGAGATTAGGCAAGTCAATTAGTAAAAATGCCTTGCATATGTGTTGTATTTAAGTGTAAGAA
>NW_004797517.1:653325-656204 GCF_000002075.1 Aplysia californica | reverse complement strand
ACTGTCACATTCACCCACTTAATTGTAAGAGCCAGTTTCAGTAAAATGCTATTAATCCATGAAAGATGCATTATACATGTTTATGTATGTGAGCTCGATCTGTCGCTTTGTATTCCTGTTTTTATCCATATATGCCTAGCCTAGGCTACACAAAACGAAATCTTTTTTCTATTTCTAGTCTGTTGCCTTTTCTCACCATTGCCTATAGGCATATAGATCTAATATGCTATTGCATGCTCTCTTTCTTTCCTCTCCAACTCTTCTCTACCCACAGACCCCATGCAGGGCTATGTAACTAACTAGTAAAATAAGTAAAAATGTATTAACCTTTAATAGGCTATCTTAAATTAAACTGCTTATGTTGTAAGCTAGATATTATCTAGATCAACGCGTGTATTTAGGCTAAGGCAGGCATATTTTTATTACGCTGGAAACCTATAGATGTAGAATCTAGATCTAAAGTCTAGATGACTTTTTTTCTTATGTAACTACTGACACTGTCGACTAGATAATTAGATCTCTAGAATCTAGATGTAGATTCTAGATCTAGATTTCGGTCTACATTATCAAGACATGTTTTGGTTTTATGCTAGATCGACATTATTTTATAACTTGGCCTAGATCTAGAATTCAATTTTAAAATCTGTTGTCCTGTTTTCATCAACATGTGTAACCTTTTCTGTAGACCAGAAGAGTATAGAATTGTAGAGGCAGTATTTACAAATATGCAACCTTGGCCAGTTCTCTCATTGCGCTAGGCCTAAGCCGCAGAAAGCTATGCCTAGGCTAGGCTAGACGCGACGCGCTTCGCTGTCGATACCGCGCCTGGTTATTTTTAGCTCGCGTCTCAGTGGTCACGTTCGCAAATGCACTGTTGTCACGGACCGCGAGGCCTCGTTTCCTGTCTCTATATTTTAGTGTCTCTGTTCTACACTTATATAAGTGTAGAATTCTGTGGGCTGCACAAGGAGATTAAAAGTAATGGAGGATGCCCTGTGGGCGGCACCGCACGCCTGATAGGAGCCCTCTCTCGCGGCGGAACTGTGGTCTACCTGCGCTGAGCGAATGCCCGACTTACGCACTGAAATCTAGATAAGAAAGAAGGTTTTATTCCGAGGCCCTTGAGATTAGGCAAGTCAATTAGTCAGAATGCCTTGCATATGTGTTGTATTTAAGTGTAAGAACCGATATGATGCTGCAGTGGACCGAAGTTTTCACAGTTAAGTTGTTTTCCTTTTAAAAAATTTGAATGAAAGTGTTTTTATGCCCCCAGCAACACAATTTAGATCATTAACATTCATAAGAGGATGGCTCCGGCGCTACCTGCCAAGGCCAACCCAGGCTGAAAGGGATACAACACCCCAGCAGAAAGACCGAAATACTAAATTTTGTAAAAGTATTCTTATTCTTTTATATATATATATATATATATATATATATATATATATATATATATATATATATATATATATATATATATATATATATATATATATATATATATATATATATGTGTATATATATAATTATTATGTGTGTGTATGTATATACATATTATACATTTATATTGTTTTCCATTGTGTGTGCAAATTAGATGCTACTGTTGTCTAAATGTAGATATCTGGAGGCTCCATTAGAATATGAAATCAATACTCAACAACAATAATGATGAATATTTTCTATGTTAAAGAAAATTCAAACCATATCAGATGAGGGGAGAGGGTAGGGTGGGGTGGATAAGAGTTTGAGTCTTGTTAGATAGAACTATACTCGGTTTAATTCTATTGTTGTAGTCTTCACCTAAGATCCCACAATCAATAATTCCGGTTCACTTAAGATTCTGCTGTTAAAAAATAAACCAAACAAAGCAACAACAAATTTTAATACACAAGAGTCATCACTGAGATAAATTACCCCGCCCCCCCCTGGAGTGTAATAAGGGACTAAAAACGCTGCTCTCCATGTCATACTTTACTGAACAAAAACAAAAAAGAAAACCTTCAAAGGTCATCCACGCTCATGCATGCAATCACGCCTCCAAAGGTGCTGTTATCTCTTTTTTTAAATATTTGAAATCATTGTGCGCTCTACTTTGTGAAAACCAGGAAACAAAATGATTGTAATCAATAATATTATTATTTATAGACCAAGACTTACTGTTAGCAATCAGATAAAGCTGGCATCGACCCTCTGTTGTGTTCGCTATTCCTTACACATAAAGTTAGTTATGGCACACGCCTAGAATCATGCAATCATAATATCTTAAATTCAGTTTTAAAGTATATTTTTTTTATCCATTTCTAATATTAAATAATTAAATATTTTGGCATCTTGAAAGATTTTCTTTATAATTTGGTATGTTTGATAATTTTATGTTACTTGGACAAGTTTTTTCTTATTTTACACATCTTTTTGATTTTTAAACTAGATTATAACATAAAACTCGTAAAGATTTGAATAGTCCGTATCACACACAGAATTTATTATTTTTTTTCTCCCTGTCATTATCCGTCAGCCCGTCAGTTGATCACAATCTCTCTCTCTCTCTCTCTCTCTCTCTCTCTCTCTCTCTCTCTCTCTCTCTCTCTCTCTCTCTCTCTCTCTCTCTCTCTCTCTCTCTCTCTCTCTCTCTCTCCTCTCTTCTCTGTCTGTCTGTCTGTCTGTCTGTCTGTCTGTCTCTCTCTCACTCTATCTTTCTCTCTCTCTCTCTCTCTCTCTCTCTCTCTCTCTCTCTCTTTATTAAAAATTTTCGTTCTCATTCGTCCCTCTACGACGCGCACGCCCCTCTGTCACACAAGGGACTCTCTCTTTTTTGGGAGATTTCTATATCACGGACAGCTTATACGTGTGCCTGCGCCCTTATGTTTTTATTATACAAA
>NW_004797517.1:570532-653225 GCF_000002075.1 Aplysia californica | reverse complement strand
TCACTGCTCCATCCCCTCTTCCTTGCGTGCATTCCCCCACCCCGCCCACCCCCACAACGTGGCCCAGCCCGATAAGATTCTATAAAAAGAAACGCCACAGTTCGAGATTTAGCCCACACTCGGCGGCCATATTTGATCCCCACCGCGGCGTACTGCTCGTGGCGCCGCGAAGAGAGAGAGGAGGCTCCATTAGTTCTAAACTCCTTGGGGCACCCCCTATAACAAGATCTGATTGCTCACTCGGCCAAAAAAAAAAGCGTCCGCTCCGCGCACTGGATGGCGCTGCAGTCTTTGTTTTGAAGCTCTCTTTCGTTTCTCCAGAAGAAGAATAGGAATAGCCTAGCCAAGGAGGTACCCGGTAGTCGAATTTTTAGTCGTTGTATTTTTAGTAGGCCTCCACACTCCATACTTGAGTTCACACATAGGCCTAGATCTAGATCTACGCATCATGGCCGACTTGGCAGAGACACTCCTTCGCGAAGTCGAAAGTAGGGAGTCTTTAGACTCACTCGAATTCTCAAACCGGCAAGGCGTTAATCATCAAGCTGTAGTTGGAGCTGTGAAAAGTCTTCAGTCACTTGGCAATGTAAGTAGGGGAAGATTTCATGTAATTGACAAGTTGTGGTTACAAAAATAGCAGACCTAACCTAGGCTACCAGCTGCTTCATTTTGTCATTATAAATTCATTATTAGCAGAGTAAGAAAGATGTTCTGACTGCATTGTGATTGTGTCGTTGTTGCGTCACCCCTTCGTCAAGGCGTTAGATCTATGGGCCATCCATACCTTGATTTACATGGAGCGAAATCTCTTTTGATTTTTAGGTTTGCGAATTGATTTTCTCTTCTCCTTTTCCTTTTTATAAACGAAGTGGCTAGCTAGACCGCCAGTCTAGCCTTACTTAGATATCTAATCTAGGTTTGGCCCTATCGACTCAAGCCTGTTAAGTACACAGGTCTCATTAGATCTAGATTCTAGATATATAGATCTAGATGTAATCGGTTCAAATATATATGCAAGTCAGTAAGGCACCTTTTGGTTTTGTCTGAAATACAAATACTTTAGGCATTGCAAACTACAATTCAGCCATCAATATTAAGTACGGCTAACCTGACAGTCTAGCCGTCCTTAAGTACGGCTAGCCTGGCTGTCTACCTGTACGTACGGCTAGCTATTAACATTAGAAAACAGAAAATTCATACACTATCCGAAACAGTAAAAAACATCATGTTTGCATGGATACCCAGCCATGTGGGCATCCGAGGGAACAAGCAGGTAGACGACCTGGCAAAGAAAGCTTCATCCCTTCTGCTGGGATCAACGACAAACACTCTCCCACAGACTGACTTTAGAAATAAAGTAAAAAAGTACACCTCTAGTCTGTGGGAGACCCACTGGGAAAAGCAGAAAAATAATAAACTATATGAAATAAAACCCAAACTAGAACAGCGAAATCCTTCGGACCTCTCCAGAAGAGACGAAGTCATTTTTACTCGATTGCGCATCGGACACAAGGCCCTGACCCACAAATACCTCCTACAGGACAGGGAGATGAGAAGCTGTTCTGTGTCGGATGCGACACAGATTTTACCATTAGAAGACACATCTTAACAGAATGTCTAGACTTTGGAGAGATCCGAAGGAAATCGGAAATATTATAAATGCAAGAAATTGCAAGATATTTTTTCCGTCGTTGGTCCCAGCAAAATTTCGAATTTTATGAAGGCCATTGGCCTTTATGGCAAATTGTAAAATGAAAACGTACTATTTAAAAATTGTATTGTTACTTATAAGAGTTGTTTTAAGTCACAGATATATTTACACTGAATTTTAATATTTTAACATTTTAGCATTTTAGAATCAATTAGTTAACCAATCGTGCAGCAAACTTTTACGAAAGTAAACAACTTGTGTTTCGCGCGCTCATATGAACTTACCAGTTGCGAGCGCCGTAAAACCCTATATACTAATGATAACATTAGAAAACAGGAGGTTTAAAATACTTGCACTGTCATTAAGGCACCTGGTTTCGTCTCAAATACAAATACTTTAGCTTATTTTTAAAAAAATGGTTAGTCTAGCCATCATATTTAGAATAAGTACGGCTATACTGCCAGTCTAGCCTAGCCAACCAGTCTAGCCATACAGTAGTGCAATAGCCTCTTCCTTTTATAAATTATAATGGTACTATGGTGGTGGTTGGAAGAAAAAAGCTGTCAGGTTACTGTCAGGTTACAGATGACAGGAGTCTGCCCCCCCCCCCCCCTCTTGATTTCTAAAAAGCAGTCCCATCTGGTCACTTGCTTGCTGTATGTAGTGACTTAACTTGTCAATCACATATATATATATATTTGTGAGGCAGCATGGTGAGGTGAAATCAGGCACACGTCAAAATAACGAAAGTCAAGAAATTGGCATTTTATTACTCGTTTGGGGATTTTTATCTAATTTTGTTTTTTGGCTCAACACCTTTCATGCCCATAAAGAACACATTTTTGTGTGGATTTTTTACTGTAAAACGTTGATTAAAGGCAGAAAAGATGTAAGTTTTTAGTTTCCACTGACTCTTATAAATGGATATATATTTTTTTCATCAAAAGCAAGACAAATGGACAGGCGTTTAAGCTGATACCAATTTAACCCCATATACCCTTAAATTGACGGGTGCCTGATTCCACCACGTCGTGACACATTTTGTATGGGCAATTCTCCTGAAAACTTGAACTCTTTGTAACGGCTGCATCTATTTAGACTCGAGTCTGAACAGCCCCACGTGGCTATTCGGACTCACAACTCCAATGCGCGTGCGTAATCACAGAGTGTAGGTGTTGGCTACTGGATGTGAAGCGGACAGGCAATTCAACCTTGGCCTTCCTCGGTTTTTACAATCTGACCAAAACTTTCTACACAAATTAAGAAAAGTATAACTTTTAGCTTTGGTTTTAGTAGAGGTTTTACTGCGCTTGCAACTGCATAAGGTCTTATGAGCGCCAAGGGGTGGATGTCAACAGAGAAGTCCTTACAGGGAATCAGACTTACTCTGTTCACCCCTCCAGCTTCTATAGCACAAAGTCTGCTTCGACTATCAAGTTGCCCCGGAAATAGCTGGTCACAAGAGTGTGACAAACATACAAAAAAAGTAGAGGTAAATGACGATAGTAAGGATTAGGAAAGAAGCAACAGTTCCCTGTTGTAGTTCAGGCACAGTTCTGAGCATGACGTGGTTGGATCAGCCCATTTACAATTCTACTGTTCATTAGAACGAGAAATGTCCCCCCTTTGGGAATGGCCAAAAAACACTACAGTCAGTGGCATCGCCCCGGGGGGTTAAAGTATAACTTTGTGGCGTCAAAAGTGAACAAGAGTTGCAAAATCTGAAATATACTACAGTGGGTGTCGCATTCAACGAGGTTGCCGGGACCGGCTTGTTGTCCTCGTTGGATCCGACCTCTCGTTGAACGTGACTAAGGCTAAAGTAAAGAATGGAGACAAGTTATTATATAGGATGTACCAATACCAGTAATTAAAACAGTTGCTCCCCCTGATGATGAAAATCTCACACAGATTCAGTGTGCGTGTGTTTGAGCTGTGTCCTGACCGTCATTTCTTTATTTTGAAAATATTTTTCCCGGACACTTCTCGTGTGGAAACAAACCCTCTCACATCTAGGCCTAGATATCTACATAAAGTAAAGGCGCGAGCTTGGATTTTCTGATCAGGGGAAGAAAAGAAAATTGAAAAAAATGAAAGTCTCGGTCTAGACCTACCCATCCAGAGTTCATCCAGTTTCACCCAGCCCGCATCGCGTTTCCACCCACCCCCTCCCGTCCCTACCGTAGGCTAACCCTCGCTCATCCTCTTGGCTTTGGGGCCCATATTAGGAGGCATACTAGATCTAGCAATACAATGTGTTAGGAATCGGTGATGGGCCTTGTGCTTAGCGTGAGATGGAGAGAAAGGAGTAAAATTCTTCGCTTTTGTTGTCGCTAATTGCTTTTATTTGGTTATCGCGACCTCGTTGAAAGCAACTTCAGTCTGTTTGCAACCTCGTTTGAGCCGACGTACATTTACAAAGAGATATAGAGGAAAAAATCAGGGACTAAGGATTGCCTCGTTGGAGCCGACTTCTCGTTGAATGCGGCACCCACTGTATACAACTAAGGCAAACAGGGAAACGGCAATCTGAGCTGAAAGCAGTGAAAAAATTGAAAATCAAAGTTTCAGAACAACAAATTATTATACGTAGTCTAAACCTAGTTTATTTGACGAAAAAGACAAAATCATCGAACAGTTGAAAGTCCAATTAAAAATAAGAAGAGAAAAGTTAAAACCCTTTCAAAGGGAACAAAGGTCAGTCATTCAAAGTAACAGTGGTCTAAAGGAAAAGCTTTTCCAACAGCGATGTTCAAATTAAATCAGGGTAAAGCAATACATTCAGGTGTTAGACAAGTAACAATCCTTCTACTGTCAACTCTGAAGTAGGGGTATCAGCTCAAACTGAAAGTGTTACTAAAGTCATAAAAATGTTAATTTTGAGGGGACAAATAAAATGCAAGTTTTGTTCAACATTGAGTCATTGAAAGTTTCAAAGAATCAACCCAGAAACGTGCCATTTCAAGCTGCATATATGAGCTCTAGAGAGACGAATGGTCAACTACTGGACAGCCACCCCTTTCCCCGAGATTATTTATGTAAATTTTGAATAAATTCATTATTTAATGCACAAATTCACATTATAGTTGATCAAACAGTCTCAGACACATGTATGAAAGAAGGAATGATTACGGATTATGAAAATGCAAGATCGAGATGAAACTTAAGTAAAATTATTTTGTGTATAATACAGGGGGCGGCTCTTGGGGCTAAAAAGTGGACGTGCACAATAATAATTAAGCTATCGCATGCTGAAGATGGTCAAGGGCATAGTAAATGAGACGGTGTATAATTTTAGGATCTTTGGGTTTTGAGCTTTTAATTTCAGTCTTTTTACTTGTCGCTTTGATTTCAAGTGCTAAATTTGTTTGTTAGCTAAACATTTTCTTTCATCCTGTATTGGAACTGAACACTCAAGTAATAACTTTCACCACTCCACTACAAAACATTCAAAGGCACAACTCATAGGACGGTCACGTTCACCTCCCTCAGGTTCACGGTCACAGAGTCACTTAAAATAGTGGCAAGACAAACAATGAACCAATCACAATTTACTTTCAGAGCACTACGCTGGATTGCTCCGGGGCTCGGCAAAGAATAGCATAGGGTCTTTCGTGTTTATTTTTGGACTGCCTACTGTGGACTATGTTTCGGCACTATTCGGCGGGAGCACATTTGAGATGTGCCATCTTATTGATATTAATGTACCGCCAAACTCGCTACAAGTGTCGTCATCGCTTGGGTTATCCCAAAGAGCGATTTATAGGTCTGGTTACACTGTTGAATATCCTTTTCTGTTTAGCTAAAGCGCGTGAACTTTGGCTTGCCATAGTAGATGTTTTACGATGCTATAGACATAGAAATGACTGAAATGACAGTTATGGCGCCAGTGAGGACCTTGTTTTGATATAATATTTGGCTAGTGTTTGTTTCTGGCTTCTTTTATTTCATTATTGTGGGTGTTTTACGTAATAGAACATTTTTTAAAATTTGGGCGGCACTGCACGACTGTGCTCTACGGACGAACCGGGCCTGATATAATGTAAATCTCTCTCTCTCTCTTTCTTGTGAAACTCCATCTCAAAAAGGGTACAATATCTTAAGTATACTGTAAACAAATAAAATATCAACTGCCAACAAATAACAATAGTAACTATGATCATGTCAAACGAAAACCCCAGAAGGAAAATTAAACGTTACTGGACAAAAGATGAAAAAGAAACGTGCAGAAAAAGGACAATTTGTTTCTTAAAAATAATATGCACACCTACTGAGAACTTAAATATGTATTAAAATACTTCTGTGATGTTATCTGCCCTTTCCTTCTGACTTGATCAGGATGATGTAACCTCTCTTGCGTAACTTTTCCATTTCTTTCTTTAGTATCGCTAGCCCAGCAAACTTACGTGTTGCAACCTTGCTAGTGCTAGTGGTAGCCAATGTGAGGGTTTTTCCTTCATGTTTTTCTTACATTTTGTTAACTTGTTCGTCTGTCTTTGCCCTGTTATTTGCTATCTTCTTTCTCAGACGAACTACTTCAGCTCCTTACGATTGCACATTGATGTCACCCTTTATTTTCTTTAATCGGTCCTGGTATTCCTTAGTTCGCTCAGTCTTAAACTTTATTGTAATAAACTCTGTGTATTTCTTTTCGAATTATTAGTACTTGAAAGTATATAGTACTGTAAAGTTGGAAAGAGAATGTGGGAGCGGGAGGGGTAGATGAAAAAAAATGTATCTATCAGTTTTGCAACTGAATCAAAAGAGATTTACGCGTGGTATACTTGGTAAAAAATAAGGTTGTGCTGCATTATTATTTTTTTGGTATTCTTTTATTAAAATGATTTGAGCAGAAAAAGTGGTCACAAATTGTGTTTTAGAATGTATGTGAATAAAGTGAATATAAAACGATGTCATTCATCACTTAAGTGGTCTTGCTAGTCTTATCATAGTCCAAGACGACAAAATCTGCTACTGTCCTAAATATTATTTGGACAACACTTTTATCCAAAGTTTGGTCAAAATGATTTCGTCCATGTAACCATTAAGACCAGTGTTTAAACTTACTTTCCTTTTGTTAAGGGGAAGTGTGACCCTTGATTTTGCTGATTTTGGGTCAGGCTATGCACATTGAGATCGTGGCTGATTTTTGAAGATCAACCTGTTCTTTGTCTAAAAATAGCATGGAAACAATTGAGAAATTCTTTATTCTCCTCGTGAATTGCCTTTGAAAACATGAGGGTGGGATAATATAGTGAATTTTCACAATAATTGTCGTTTTTCTCAAAATGTCATTTTTTGTGCAGTTTTCCCCTACTCCTTCCTTAGTTTTCATCCTTTTGACATGAAACTTTCAGGCAACATAGATGGCAAGGCTGCCATCAATGTATCAGAGAAATATTTGTGAAAAAAATAACACTTTTCCATTGGCAAGCAATTAGGCAATCGAAATTTAGAAAAGGTTTTTTTACACTTTGGGAAAATTCTCATATTTTTTACCTTTTGCATTTATTGAAAAAAACTCACTGTTACGCTGATAGGGTCTCGTTCAGGTATACTCTCACCAGATTTGGTCAAATCTGGTCTATAAATAAAAAAGCCTTAGGGAATTGAATTCATTGTTTATTTTCAAGGTGGCGGCCATTTCCATAGCAACGGCTGTAGCTATACCAAAATAAAATTGAGTATCAAAAGATTTTACTATGCCTAACTTATATGTGTACTTAGATTTGATCTCTGGCAACAAACATAGAAAATGGTCCTCAAGGGCCGCTCCTCCAGTTAAAGCCAATATTAACTTTTGATGAAAACTAAGGGTAAATTTATACTGTGGACGAAGCGAAGCAGCACGGGCAGGGCAATCAAAATAAAAGCAAAGAGAAAGACGGACGTTACCAGCCATACCAAGAATGGCACGAAGCAAGGAGATGCCATGAGAAATTTCGGCCGATGTACAATCACTTGACACTAGTATATCTACATAATTTCAGTGATGATAACAAGAAAGAAAAACAAGGAGAGTTAATGAAAACTGTTTGTCAATACAAAAATGAAAAATAAAAGCAAAGCACACAATGCATGTACTTTTTTTCAAAACAAGACATTATAGAATTGGTCCTTTTCAGTTTCGAAGATCATGATCTACCTATCCTTCGGTTCTTCATAACATTCCCTTCTGAACACTCCTTCCATCTGTCTCTCATTCTTTCTTTCTCAATTGTCGAGATAGGATGTCTGAAGTAAGTAGTCGTTCAGGTGAGTTTAACCATGAACATTTCATGCAGATTGAAAAAAATCAGGACTCATTCAAACTGAATCTGCAACTCTGCTTTCATCGTCTGGTAAATTTCTTTTCTAGTGGTGAAATTCACCAAACTAATGATACATTTAATTAATCGAGTTCACCTACTCCTTTCTTTCTTTTTTCTTTGGAGTTACCTCGTCGATCAGGAGAAATGGCGCCAATCTTTTTTCCTTTCATTTTCAACTTAAATTTCAATTGACTTGGAAAATCCCATACGATGTCACATCACTTGCATCGCCCTCTTCGCCCTGTTCCCAATGTTTACGCCTCGTCTTGCCCCACCAAACCTACAGTGTGACATTACCAAAATAGGACATCAATATACAGTCCATGCCGGCTTTAAGCACGGTCATCGGGAGACAGCATAAGCGTGCTTAAATCCGAAGCGTGCTTGAGTGCGAAGTAGACATAATCCAGAGATTTTCATGTA
Source organism: Aplysia californica (assembly GCF_000002075.1). Taxonomy (NCBI): domain Eukaryota; kingdom Metazoa; phylum Mollusca; class Gastropoda; order Aplysiida; family Aplysiidae; genus Aplysia; species Aplysia californica. Next base: position 644,840 of record NW_004797517.1, on the reverse strand, counting down.
GAAAATTTCACATGCTATTTCCCTTTGTTTGTAAGTAGGCCTATAGCGGTCCGGCAAAAGTATGCGCTGTTATTTTTACCCGCCATGGTAGTTTTTGTTTGCTTGTTTGTTTTTGTTTTGTGGTTGAATGGGAAATGAAAACTTAATTTAGACAGCCAGTCACGATACAGCACACTAGGCCTACACACTGCTTGTGCGTACCACTGCCCGCTGTGCCAGGTTCATACCACCGCCTTCATCCCACCTTGCCCGTGATACACAATCAGGATTAATGGATAGCGAGGGCCAAAGGTGAAATTGCAGCCAGCCGCCCTTTCTCGTCTCCCTGACTCTCTTTGTATTTTTTTAGTCTGTGTGTAACTAAAGTAACTTTGCTCTAGGCCAGATCCTATGTCCAAGCGCGCGGCTGTGTGCATCTCTCTGCCTTCCTCTCCGCCCGTGTGAGTGTGTGTCTCCATCACTTGCGTTCTCTGTGTTTCTCTTAGCACACTCCACTGCTGCGGTATTGACTGTGTTCGAACTTCAATGGGTCATCATGAAAATATTGACTGTCTTGTAATTAATGAAGCATGCTTGAAGCCGAAGTTACCGTGCTTAAAGGCGTGTAATTTATATAGCAAAAATTCTGTAAGAGCCGTTTAGCATACTTGAGTCCGAAACGTGCTTTAAGCCGGCGTGTTTATTGCCGGCACGAACTGTACTTTGTATTCCCTTGACAGAGTCTATCTGCAAAGTTATATTATTGATGTTTGATCTTAAATATTTAAAACACCAAGCCAAGCAGCCGTATCCTTGTATATTTGTAATGTTTCCGACAACGATAACAAGCAGTCAACTTCAATTGCCCCAACTGCCAACCCCAAATCTAGAAATATATGGCATCAATGCATGAAAGTGTTAAAATAAAATTCTTTAACTCATTCGCTACGTATTATTTTCGGCTTGTGGACAAATTTTTTTCGGGAGGGCGAAATGAGATGATGACTAGTGCGAAGTTCACAGGTCTTGGGTGCCATAAATTCAAATAAATATCAACATATTATATACCAACATTTTCAGTATAGTTTGTAGAATACATCTGTTTTGTTTATTTTTCAACTTTGGTTCCTGTAAGAGGCGATTATGCAACACAATTGTGATTGGCTGCGGATAATATTTGAAAACAAAAAATTTATAATCTCAGATGAAACTCAAAAAATATGTTTGCTCCTAGTCAAATTATTCATCAAAATAACCATAACTGTATATAGAACAGGAAAATATGGAAAAATTAGCAGTTATTTACATGCATTCCATAATATTTGTACTTTTGGATCATAACCTCCGATATTGAAAAAAAATGTTTTTAAAATAATTTTGAAAAAAGGATCCCAAACAGAAAAAAACACTCGTATCTTATATGGAATTATTCAGAATTGCATTTGGAATAAACCTAGGCCCTATACATGTCTTGAGTGGTACTTTTTGCATAAATTCACCAAAAAGTAGTGATTTTGGGGAGAAAAAACATATTTTGACTATTTAGATCTTGGCCTAGATCTAGCACTCCAAAATATTGATTTCTCAATTACAGTGCACTGGCAATTTGAGTCCAGTACGATCAATATTATAAAGAAGAGTCCTACACTTCTTTAGTGAGCAAAATAATGATACATTTTGTTGTGTAAAAGTACTAAGACTGGTGTCTTGGCTATAATTTGGGCTTTGCGATAAAACAGTGTCGTATAAACTTCGAAATCGTGTTTCAAAACTGAATCAAAACTTCCGATTTTCGGTGGAAACGCTTGACCCGGAAGTCAACTTTATATTATGACCTTTATTTTAACATGGATATGTGGATTGGAATAGAAGCCAAGCTAAAATTTAACGTCGGTTCTCGAGCCGCCGGGGGCGGCTTAGCGTACTGACGGCACTTTAGCCGCGCCGCCCCCCACGGCTCGGCGTAGCGAATGAGTTAAGTGGTACTCATTCTATAAAGATAAAACCTGTCCCCATAGAATTATGCAAATTTAGAAGGCCAAATTATGCACAAAAAAGCAAAATTATGCAAAAATTATCCCCCCCAAATAGACCCACCTCTTCGTGGTGGGGGGATTAGTACTCTTCGAATAGGAAAAGAAAAAGAGGAAGCTAACGGGTACAGGGGTGACCCCGAAAAGAGACATATTACTTAACTATGTTTTTTACTCTTTATATTTATTGTTTTTATTGTTTTACTTTATTACATTTATTAACTTCTCTTTTCTCCTCTCTCCGTCGACAACCTTTCTTTGACCTGGAGTTGGGACGGGTATTGGTGGGGTGGAAGGCAGAGGTTCATTGTCAGCACTGTACTGGATGTGACTTTACGTAGGGAATACCCAGCTACATACATGTATTAAGCATGCTCTTATCGGAGAGCCCTATGACTGCGGAGAAGGTGCAGAGACCATTTGCGCCTTGCTTGTTGACAACATTAACCCTCTGGGATCTGCCATGCCTTCCCCTGCCCCCATCTCTCGGATGAGAGGACTTGGTTGCTCTGGGAGGGGGGGGGGGGGAATCTAGCTTCCAATTGGTATTATTACTACTACTAAAATTATTATTATTATTTTATAATTTTTGTATTTCTGCAACACACAGCAACTATGCTCTTAATAGCGTCTTTCTCTTCTTTATCTCCTCAAACAACTCCTCAATATAATACAACAGACACCAACATACCCATTCATTTTTCTTACAATCTCTCTGTGATGGAGTTGGGTTTTTGTTTGTGGCATTGCACCTACAGCTACTGCTTTATCTCCTAACCCGGGATGGAAGAAAAATCACAGAACCACCAGTTTTAGATGCTATTCACAAATGATAAAAACCCATACGAGCTGAGACGCCGCCTCGGTAATCAAGGTCTCCCCCAGGTCTTAAATGGGCAACCAAGCTGGCCTGGTGGATGGTTATTGGAAGGAAAAGAAAATCAGAAAGCAGAGAAAATGGAAAAACAAGAAGAAAACACCCCCTACAACTGGTAACGGAAAAGAGAAGCTTATAGACTTCAATATCCTGTGGTATGGCAACAGCAAGCTCATACTCTATAACATCTATTGTCCCCCAAGTAACACTCTGAACTTCATGGAACAGAGTACTATCCTTAAGAAGACGGTCATAGCTGGCGACCTTAATGGACACTCCCCCCTTTGGGGCTATGCTGACCAAAACAACACAGGTAAGAGGATATAAGAACTATGTCAGTCCTCTAATCTCATCCTTCTTCAAGATGAGGATTCAACCAAAACACTTCTTCATAGGAGACATGGGACCAGAGCTGGTTGTAACGGAGTACAAGTACTCCGGTACTTGTACTTGCGTTACAATTTTCGGTACTTTTACTGTACTCCGGTACATTTTGAGAATCAGTAGCCTACTTTTACTGTACTCCGATACTTTTATAAAAGTACTTTTGAGTACTTTTCAAGTACATTTTGAGTACTTTTGAAGCTTAATGAAAGAATAAGTGCCGACATTTCCGATCATAATTTACGGAACAAACACCCGGGCGGGCACAGCCGATCAACCAAGAGTTAGAAGTTGAGATTAAAGAACTGCCCGTCGCGTCAAAGATCAACCACTCTTGTGAATGTGATCACATGCGCTGTAAAACTCCATGAAACGGTACAATGATCCCCAGACGAGATCACACCGAGGTGTGAACTGACCGATGGGCGTTTCTTTTCCCCAAACATCGCACTCGCATCTGAGCTCGCCACCTGAACTTTCATCCCTCGCTGGGTGGGTTGGGCCTACAAGTTCACTCCAGGCAGGATCACATCAAACTGTGAACTCTTCCCTGACCATTGAAGTTGAAGGCAGTTTTTCTCTATTCCCGAAATTGCGAGACAGCCTGAATTTTAATTGGTGTGGTCACAGCATAATTGTACATAACGACAAAGGCGGGGGGACTCAATCAGAGATGGAAGGCTACAATTTTTGGACAGGTAAAGGGAAGGGGCAACTGAATAAACGTAGATAAAGATCTCGAGACGATATGCTAATGAGTGTACGGTACAATATTATGGCTTGCCTCATGCTACCATGCTACTATGATTGGTCATCAAGGATGACCACTCTTTGCTCGCCATATGTCATAAACCTACCCAGGGGTCACGTCAGTTCTTGGGTCACTGTAGATTCTTCCTTAGCTTCGTCGGGCTAAGATCCCATATTTCCCTTGCTCCCGAGCACTGGGATCTTAGGCGGAGACTACTGTAGTAGAGAATTTTTGGTTACACTACACTTACTAGACTTTAGGAAATTACATGTAGGCCTATTTTGGTTTGCCGTGGGCGCCGTGGACTACACAGTGTGACCAAAATCTGTCTTACCACTATTATAATCAATTGAAACTGAAACTGAGTTCTCAATGTATATCAATCTAACAATTTTTTAGGCTACCTAAATTTCTTTTTTCCTTTTTTTGTGGTTTGTGCTTAAGACTACCTTGATTCTTTGAGGATTTGTTAAAGAATTCAAAGCACTTTTTTTGCTGGCCATTTTCATCAATTTTTTATTTTCTTAGGTCAACTTTGTCTCTACATTTTCCAATTTTGATACTTTTCCTACTTTCCGACCTCTAGGACTGACTTACATTAGATCATATTGTCTTGCTCAAACAAATTCTATTCATAATATCACTTACTCACTAGTTGCGTCTGTTTGTTTGCTGGGTTTTTTTTTCAATTTCACAGACAATTTCCACCTACGTTCAGTGCGTATATTCAAATGCTTTGTATACTGTTTACATTATTAGTAATAAATGGCCGAATTTGTCAAATATACTAGATATGTTATTCAATATGATGTTTTGCATTTTGAAGTGTTTTAGTATATTAGCAGAAAGTACTCAAAATGTACTCATAAGTACTTTTTAAAAAAGTACTTGTACTCAAGTACATTTTACAGGAAAGTACTTTTACTGTACTTAAGTACATATTTTAGATTGTAATTAAATTTGTACTTAAGTACCTTTTTAAAAGTACTTTAACAGCTCTGCATGGGACCCTCCACAGACCAGATCTCACCCTGGTCTCTGCTGATTTACACAACTACTGCAGTGAAGAGGTGCTAGACTGTATATCTAGTGACCATCGTCCTGTTCTCACCAAAATCAGTATACTGAAACACAGACAAAGGAAAAGAAGAACCCGTTGGAACTTCAAGAAGGCAAACTGGGATCTTTTCAGGAAAACAGCTGAGGACACCGTTAAACTGGATGATCTAGACAATAAAAGTATAGACGCTCTTAATAGTGAACTCACCTCCACCATCTTAGATGCTGCAAGGAAGAGTATCCCACAGGGGTGCAGAACCAACCTGTAAACCCTTTTGGAACAAGCGCTTGGAGAAAGCGGCCACACAATTGCATAATCCTACGAGGACAGTAAAACACAAAGAGCAAGTCTAAAACATTACAATGACGAAATCAAACACTTTGTTCAATTGCCGTTTCGAAACAACAAATATAAAAACCAACATTCCTTGTTTTGGCATGGATCCAAACTCATCAGTTTCCTTAAGGGACTCTTAGATTTTATCAATAAATCACACATTTTGCCGTCATATTGCACAGAAAGCAGGTTTTAAGGCAATTCAAGTCTTAATTACTTACATCTTAATTGTTACACCGCTAAAATTGCGTGACGAAGTCATTCATACTCACTTTCTCTAGACACCATCATCTTAGCGGGGAATAGTTGAAAGCCAAGTTTATTGGAAATCAGTGCACTTGACATAAAAATACCACACTAAAATTTCGAGCAACTTCAGGCGGAAGTAAACACACTGATCTTAATCATTACAAAGTGACAAAAATTCGTAGTCTGTGTAGTAATTTAGTTCTTGGTTGATGAAATTACTAAAGTGACTGGTGGCTGGGCAAAGGGGCTGTTTTAAGCGCCACTGGTGTACCGATGGCAAGGGCTCAAAGGGTTCAGGAATAAATAGCATGGTGGGCACTGCTTCTTTCAGTTTGAGAACATCAGTCAAATCAAAATAGCCTTTCTTTTTAAAACTTAACACACCCCCCCCCCCCCCTTCCCAAATATACACCAGACACATGCAAGCACATTGTTGGTGAATTGTTATCAAAGAACTTACTCCTCTGTATTCCTCTTCCACACCAAAATATCTATTGTGTAATGTAATTTGTGTTATTGAATCAGAATTACAACATTCACATTTCTCTGGAATGCTCATCGATCACATAACATCCCAAAGGTGTCCTGTCTATGTTATATCATCATATATATATATATATGTGTGTTACAACACAGTGGAATCAGGTGCTCATTTAGTTTGGGGCATATGAAGTTATTGGTGTTATTTCAGAGCTTGTTCATTTGTCTTGCTTTCAATGGAAAAAAATGCCCATCTTTCTGGAATAAAAGTTGAGATATTTGCAATTGAAGGAGGTAGGGGGATCGCTTGACTTCAGAATTAGCGAGGAAAGGCCTGCCAAAATTTTGAGTCATCCATAGCTTGTAAGTCTTTTGAAACTGAAAATGTACATTTTTTGTGCCGTAAATCAACTTTTTTCAGTGGACTAATGCAGTCCCTTTGATTTCATTTTTTAGACAAGCTCCTGCTTTGACCACGATACCTCACATATTACACTGCAGATGGAACTTCTTTTACTCTGAGCCTGCACCCTGTCCTTTCCTGTTTCCTGTTTATGAGTGAGGCTGTGATTCTACCCTGGAGATTAAAACTAACTGAAAGGGATGGGAATTGTCACATGTTTATTCCACCCCATTGATTTTGAAAATCTCTAGAATTTTACCAAAATATCTGAAGAAAGCCCATACACTTGTGTCTTCATGATTTCATCCTTACCAATTTACCTGCGCTTAGACCTCAACTTTTGTGAGGGGATGTGTATTAGTTTTAAAATTTTTCTTCTTATGTTGTTTCCTTTCAGGTGATAAATGCAAAGGATCAACAGAAGAAAAAATGGCAGCTGACAGATGAAGGATTATCAGTTTTGCAACATGGAAGTCACGAGGCCTTGGTTTACAATGCTGTACCAACTGATGGGATTCCGCAGTCAGCGCTCATGGTATGCTATATGATCAATATGTTTGTCACTTTTGTATCTGTGAGTAGAAATTACATTTGTTCAAAAATGTTTGATTTGATTATAAGTCAAAGGGATATATGTTCAAAGACAGGATAAGTCTTTCTAGACTGTTACATCATGTCTTTTCAGACCTCAAACATGTGCTTTTGTGACTAGTACTGCATCTTTTCCTTTCATTTGGAGACCATTCTTGACTCTGCATTCCTCTGAAATTGCTGCTTCTCCCAAAATGTCTTTGTAGCTTTGTACACAGGTCTTCTTTTTACTTTTTTTCTCTTTTGTTGTACTCTGTGAAAAGCATTCTACTCCTGGAAAAATAAAGGACCTGGATGTATTAGAGCTGACTTCTGCCGTCGTAAGGGAAAACGACGAATGGTCCTGCGCAGGTAGCGAGGCAAATTTTTCAGGAGAGGCAAAAACTGTTTTCACTTTATAACTCTTCTATTTTTCACTCTTTTAAGCTGTAATTCACCAGATATCGGATTGAGGTGTTCATAAAACAGTTTCTAAAGTTTGAATGGTTTAGGTTAAAAAGTAGCAAAGTTATTCTACATTCGTCGTTCTCCCTTACACTGCGCACCCACAGGTGAGTCTTGCGATGTAAGCGAAAACGACGAATGGTACGGTTCGTCGTTCTCCTATACACTCGTGAACGTTTATGGGCGTAGGCGATGGTCAGTTGTGATGCATTATTGACAGTAATGACTGTGTACTGGTCACTACAAATAAAAATAAGACGTATACAAACTAGCTTTTATACGTATAAAGTTAGATGTTTGTTATATCCCAACTGTAACTCAGTAAACGGCCTTCGTTTCCCTTCCTTGCTTGGTTAAATACTACACAGTCAGTGTACAAATCAGATGTGCACACATTTTCAACAGCTTGATTTAATTAAAACTGTCTCATTCGGAACCAAGGTTTAGTCTCCACGATATCTCTTTATAATATTCTCTTCAGAAGCGAGTTTTACTTTTATTTTCGCTAATTGTAAAATTTTCCCTGCATGACCAAAGGGATCAACAATGTTACAATGTCAATAATACGATAAGATCGTTGCAAAGTTGAACAAACTTTCACATAAGAAATGTAACAATCTGACAAGACTATCACAAATGCTTTCGGGAGAGGTAATGCGACGCTTTGTATTTAATAAAGGATTCAGTTGATCAGATCAGAAAACATACCACAAAGTAGAGATCGACAAGGACAGTTTGAATGTGCAAGACATTATCATACTCAATCGTAACGTCCATCAAGTCATAAAAAATCTTAAAGCAAGACTAAGTGTCGCCACAATACGTCCACTTTTTAAGTTGGACAAAGAAATTTACTCTCAGAACTCTGTGTCATTTATTGCTTGGTAATTCTGTAATGATGTCGACCAGTGACACGTGCTAGGCAAATTGCGGCAATATAAACATCGTTGGGATGTCAAATGACTGGACAGCAAACTAACATGACGTTAGTCTGCGAACATCTGGCGGACACTAATATGCAGTGCTAATAAATTTCTCCCTAAATACTTTTTGGACCCTCCCATCCCCACCCCTTTCCCCCTATTCCCATCCGTTTTCCTCTCTCTCCTGCCTGCTCTTGTCAATTCACACCATCAGCATAGGCCTAATACGTGAAGACAGACAGAAAGACAAACTAAGTGATACATCCTTATAAACCTGGTCGACGGTACTCCGGGGGACGGGGTGGTGGTGTGTTTGTTTGAAAAAAACCTAGTATGTTTGTACTGACGCAACAGTGATCAATTGTCATTCGTCGCCCATGCAGAATTTGCCCAACGGCAGAGACCAGGGGACAATGCTGAACGAGCAGTGATCCTTGACCGATCGACCATTCGTCGTTCTCCCTTAGACTGAGCTCTGGCTCGGAGCTCGCCATTGTAGGGGAAAACGACGAACTCTCAATTACGCAACAACGGATTAGGATATGACAAAAAATTTTACACCATCAGGTGCAGAATTAAATACTCTATGAAATATGTAAAAATACCAAAATCGACAAATTTTGACCATTCGTCGTTTTCCCTTACGACGGCAGACTTGTCTTACCTTTTGAAAATAGAAGAATAAAATAGCGAAGGGAAAAGAGTAAAGACTCAAAATTTTAAGAAAACCCTTTGCTTTCTCTATTCCTACTCCTGTCAGCATCCTAAGCCCATTATGGTCTTAGTCTTGCTTTTTTTTTTTTTAATCCCACAGGCGTCTGTACCAAATGCAAAGGTGGGCTTTAGCAAAGCCATGTCTGCTGGATGGATCAAAGTGGACAAGGCTGCAGAGGGAGGCCCCAGAGTCTTCAGGAAAGTAGGTTTTTTAACCTTTATTCTCAGTTATTTCCTTTTCAGTCGTGGTTTTGCACGTACAACAGCCTTTATAAGAAATGATGTTTCTTAATTCTCAAACCTGAGCTACGTACCACAGCCTTAAAGTAGGCAGTTCTAGATCAATGTTCACTCCCCTCTGTCATCCAAATCACCAGCAACAGTAAGAAATTATGCTATTTCCCCGGGGAGTTGACATGGTTGACAAGAGTCGGTGAAATGCTAATCATTGCCAACCGTTAAAGGGCACAATAGGTAGCAGTATGTGCATACTGATAGTTGTCATCTCTGAAAGCCTGATAACAATTCATTATCATAAATTGATGAATAGTTACCCCAATTATGTATCATAATGATGAGAATGATAAGATAAACTACTAGCACCGGTGTTACTCAGACTACTCAAGGCAGTTCATAGTTTACTTTTATATCAACACCAAGATAGTAATTCTGCTGTCTGTTTTTTTAACATCTAATATTTCTTTTCATCATCCATGGACTCGTTTTTTTGTACATGTGTCATGACGCCGTGGAATCAGGCGCTTGTCAATTTTGGGGCATATGGAGTTATTTGTATCTTCTTAAAGCTTGTTCATTTGTCTTGTCTTGTCTCTGATGAAATAAATACCCATCTATCTTGAATAGAAGTAGAGATATTTGCGAACGAAGGAAATGCCCCCATTTTTTTCAGTCACACATATCTCTACTCTATTATGCCTTGTGTCAGGGGAAAATTAGGGAGAAAAAGGGCCTTCAAAGTTTGGTAATAATATTTCAAAGCTTGAGAGTCCTTGGAAACTGCAAATTTTCACTTTTGTGCCTTCGGTCAATGTTTTTCATGTTCAAGCTTTTAAATAGACATATAAAAGGTATATAGCCCCAAAAAATATGTTTATGTAAAATTTATTTAGGGATTCTTAATGACAATGCCACGTTCAAGCTCAATGGAATAGGAGGAATGTATTTTATATTATGTAATTTGTGCATCACCTTATAAAAGTTGAGAGTGTGTGATAATTTTCTTAAGACCACCTTGTACCCCAAAACATATGTTTGGCAGCAGTTGTTGATAATTCTTTTGCCCAATAAGTGGGGGAGTGATACAAATGTGTGGGTGCCTGGAGAAAGGTCCCAGTTGTCGAAAATTTTGGGTATTGAAATAAGGGCATATTCTGTAGCCAATTCAATGCTGAAAACTCTTAATTAAAAAATTTTTCAACAGTTTTATTTAAAGTTTTGTTACATTTTGTAACAGGGTGTAAAAACACAAAGTTTGGAGAAAACCCCAATTTCCAGCACATTTTAACCTTTGGTGAAGTACAATATGTTGCAAAAATAACTAATAACAAATATTTAGACTTATGATATTGTAAAATTCTTCCAATATGTTGTTAATAAATGGTAAAACGTGTGTTTTCCGATGTAACCAAATTATTGAGCGGGTTCAGCTTTTTTGACCGTTTCACCCCGTTGCTCAAAAAGAACATTGCCGACAACTGAGACCTTTATCCAACAACTACCTCTTTGTACCGCATGCATCCATTCTTCAACAATTTTTAAATTAGTGACGAGAACCGGAAGCATGCTAATGCTACCTGCTGTGCACATATTAACAAGACCCTGTGATCAGCTGTCATTCACTGTTTTTTTTAGAATTATGAAATTTTGTTTTTGAATTTGGTCATGTTAATGTTAATGTCTTGTATGTTATGCCTGTGTCTTGCTGTTTGTGTTAAAATTAATACAAATTTGATGTGAAAAGTTCGATGTTAAAGGATTAGTTCACTTTGGTGCCTCATTGTGGTACTTCTTTCAATATTTTTCCTTCAAATGTATTCATAGGTTGACTCTATAGAAGATGTGGTCAAGGCTTGTCTCGAAAAGATATCTAAACTGCAGCTTGATGATGTCACAGATGCCCAAAGAAATGAGTATAAGAAGCGGAAGCTTATTTCTGAAGTGTAAGTGAATTTTGTGTGTAACATAAAGAAGTCTAGGATGATAGGGAATGGAGGTAACTGTTCTTAAGAAACAATTTTAATTTGTTGTTTAGTTTGTCAAAACTATGAAACAGACAGACATGCAGGTTAGCATGAAATTCTGTATAAGCTTCAATCTGTTAGAATGGTGTTGTCTTTATTCGGCATAGCTTTAATTCTTAAGGCCTTTCAGCTTGGTATCTAGGTCTCCCCGAACAGACCAGATTCAATTTCTCACATAACCAGCAGTTTTAAAACACATGTACTGTCAGAACTGTCTTGGTCAGCCAATCATTGTCGAGGAGAAAAGTAGCTGTCATACACAGGTGGCGGGTTTTACACAAGACTTATCAAAATAATTTTTTGGGGGTTAATTTCCTTCTAAAGTACCAAACCTGAGGTGGTCGCAGGCTTAGGATTGCTGTAAGGCTCGTTAAGAATGTTTTTATTTCTTTTAGAGGGAAGGGAGCTAACTGATGGCAAATTCTACAGCAAAATCAGTTACATGCTGTCTTTTCAGATGGGCACAAGGACTGCAGTAGACTGTTAAAAAGAGGTAGATGATGATGTATTTTCTTCTTTCTGTATTGTCTCCTAATGGGGTCTGTAGTCCAAATGGTACTTTGTGACTGTGTACTTATGGTGTTAGACTCCAGGACAATTTTGACTGACTCTGGAAGTTTCCTTTGCTAAAGTGTATTGATTTTTATACTGTGTGATTGGTGCTTTTTCATTCAAATGAATTTGTGCATACACCTTTTCGACACTTATGAGATTAAGAAGTCCAACTGGAAGAAAAGTAGGTGGATGAATGTGTTTACAAACAAGTGGGAAGAACATTAAGCCACAGGATTAAATGTTCTTTTCTTGCTGTTTGAGAAACAAAAAAATGTTTTTCGAAGTAAGTCGCATTGCCGATTTTAAATAGTTAACTTGGTAACCCCCCCCCCCCCCCTGCCTTATTTGTAAAATCACTTATATGACAATGAAAGTTAGATATGATCTGACTTCTCCACAAAGCAGATGGCAAATGGGACTCTCAAACTGTCTAATCTCATTTTCCAGGAAAGAAGTTAGCTATTTAATAACAAAAGGGGAAAACTTCACCACCTCAGTGAGCAAGCCACAGGTTGACCTCACCCCAGAAATGATTTCCAGTGGGAGTTGGAAGACAACCCAGTTCAAACCATACAACTTCAAGTCTCTCGGAGTGCCTGCTACAACGGGACATCTTCACCCTTTACTCAAAGTGAGGGAACAGTTCAGGCAGATTTTCCTGGAAATGGGGTAAGACTTGTGTATTTTACAAGGAAACCGTATGCAGTCTTGATCTGGGTCTTTGGAGCTTAATCACATAATGTGATATAAAAAAAAGTGTACTTGTAGGTAGTCTAAACTGGCTGGGCAGGTGGGCGAAGTCACCCATTTTGCATTACACAGCGGGTTTGGAGCGCCCATTTAGTTTCAGCTGGCAAGAGGCAAGCAAGCCATCACTTCCCCAAGTCACGGGGTCATTTACCTGCACCGCCGGGGATTTCCCTCATCAGCCAAACACCGGCAGCGTTCTTGTATTTTTTGCAAAGTTTACCAGCACAGTGAGCCAAAGCTAATGTAAGATGAACATTTTAATAAAGACCACGTAAATATTCAACATATTAAGGAAGAAAATGAAGAAATCAGAAGATCATGGTACATTACACTTAAAAGCTGTGAAGTTCTCAAAAAGGGGACTTAATTTGATAAATGTGTCATGGGTAATCAATTATAAACATCAATTTAAATGTGATTGCCCCCAATGAGTTCAATAAAATTTGCACATAGGACTGAGAACATAATGAAATTTGTACTCACAAAGCGCCATATTCAAAAAGCTTCTGGATCTGTAATAATTCCGGTTTGAAGTTGATTTTTGCAATACTCTTGCTTTGCGACCTTGATCTTTCATAGCGATATCCAAAATACATGTAACTACAGAACAGATCTTTCCTTGCCGATACACTTATGAAAACACAACCTAAACACAAAATACAAAAAGAACACAATATTGTTGGACTGGAGGAATTATCTCATTTTTCCACTGTAAGCTTTCGTCTTTTGATGGGTGGTGCACACGACAGAGTAGCTTTGGGTGGGTTTGGACATATTGTGACTGCATGATTGTTTTGACGTGTTTTTCTTTGTCTTTTATTGCTGCTACTCGTTTTTCAAGCTTGGCCAGGGTTGCATGAATGAGCTCACTCCCTCGCTCACTATAGAAGGCCATTCCAAACACATATTTTTGTATCCAAGGAACGCAGTGTTTCTCAAGGATGTGTTGTTTGGGGATGACCTTTTCTTTTGATTGATTTTGATCGAGTAGCACGTGTTTTACAGCACTATCGACTCCAGACCTTTTATTTGCCAAATATGTTTCTGTATAAAGACATATATCGTGTGATGCATGACTGAATATGTGGTATTCTCTCTAAAGTGATTGGCTTTCCATGTGCAATTACTGTGTGGATATCTTTGAAGGTGTCGTTTACGTGAACAAATTTCTCTCTCAGAACAATTAATGAGGTGTCTATTATGCTTTGATTTCGTGCACATGCAACTGTTCTTTTTGTTAAAAATGATGCTAGCTGTCTGTACAAATGGGCTGTGATGTATTTACAGCAGTAGTTTCCTATAAATGAACGGCTGTGGTAGGCGCGTGGTGTGATGTTGTGTTGTTTGAGGATGTTATCAAATTCAGAGCAGGCAGGACCTGACCTTGGAATAAGCTCCTCAAACTCTAACTCTGACAGCTGATCATGTACACTAGAACCCTCCCTCTCAAATCTCTCTGCTTCTCATGGATTATCTGACCAAAACCTGACTGCCCTCTAACAATTGAATGTCCCCCTAATTTTTTTCAGCCCTCTTCCATTTTTTTGCCGTAGATATGCACATTTTGTCCTATTCTAGGCGTGCAGTCCTCCATAGATCGATGGACCAGCTGTACATCTATATCATGTGCAGCCTCCTCAAGAAGGCGATGATGTTTGAGCACAATGCCCACCATATGATCATGTTGAGTGTGGCACTCCATGACAAATATATTGTTAAAAATGACACCGAAAATCAGATGTAGTAGAGGCAAGAAAACTAAAAACAGCAAGGATGAATGTTTAGAGTGGTGGGTTGGTATTTTTTTTTAAATCACAGAAAATCATAGAATAACTTAATGCACTTGAAACTTGCACATGTAAATGAAAATTGTCACCATAATTGATCCATGAATTTCTCTTTAAATTGTTGGGGGCCGGATTGAAATATTTAAATCCAAACTTAAAAAGTTCTGAGCATTGAAGATGCCAGTTTGAAAATCACAGACTTACTTAAATCCCTTGTAAAACTGATATAATCGGACTTGCAAGAAAACAAGTTATACTGGCTTACAGGTCAAACATAGCACGTTACAATGAAATCTCAATTGGCCTTGCAGCATTTATAGTTTCAGAGTTAGGAGGCTGTCAATTCTCACTAAAACGCCATATTTACTACTGCCCTGGCACTGGAGGAGTGGCGCTGCGGTCACCCCAATTAACCCCTCTGACAGGTGATTAATGACTATATGCTGGGCTGTCGGGCGGGGCAGGCTGGGTGGTCAGGATGGTCGGGGAGGAACCAGGGAAGAAAAACTAAGTGAGCGGTCTGGAGGGTATTTTATCCGCTGTGATTAGTTTAGTTGTCTTTCCCACAAGCATAATTCTGAGCTATATCTGCATGACTGCTATGTCCAAGATATGAAAATAAGATTTATTTTTTTTCTTTCATAAAATATACAGTTTTATGTATTTGAAGTTGTTAGTTTGTGTGTACAGTTCATTAAAGCAAGGTACATCCTGGCTGCTTTTGGAAGGTTTTGTGAGGGCAAGAACAACCCTTGTCATACACCAACGACTTGTACTCCTTGGGAAAAGGGCTTATAAAGTCAAAACTAAAACAGAGAGAAAGTTAAGTGAGTGGGTTTCCAGTTGATTATTGTTTGTGGTGGATTCAAGCCAGACTCCGCTTTGAAAATGCGATTTGAAAACTTTTAAATGATAAAAAAAAATCATTAAAAAGTCTCAGGCCAGGGGCAAATTCATAAGGAAACTGAACTGAGAACATTGCTCATTTCAATATGCTGAAATCAAACCAGTGACCATTATTTCTGTGAAGAGCAAACCCTGGAAAAAACATGACTATCGTTTGCTTTTGCCTCAGCTCGGGCACAGCGTGAGCCATAATTTAGCAGCAGGATGAATGGAGAGTGGACCACGCACCTGCGGGTGATGTTACATCCATTCTGACTGCATGTTTGGGAGAATGCCTCATTTTGAATGACAAGCAAACGTAAAACCAACTAATGTTGACATTCTCTTTCTTGAGACTGCTGAAAAATAAATAATTGAGATTGAGCTACAATCTAGAAAATTATTAAACATCCTGTTGTCTTAGTTTTTGTGTTGTGATGAGTTAAAAATAATTGAACAACCAATGTTGTGAGTTTGGGGAGTGAAAAGAAACAGAAAATGTCATAGCTTTCTTAATAATCACCGAAAGGTAAATTAAGAATCAATGTAAATAGGAAGAAAAAAGTGCATTTCAGTGTGCTAAGGAAGCTAGCTTCTGCTCAAGTAAAATAGTCAGTTTGGGGTACCTAGTGCTTGCCAAAGTGAATGGCTCTGTTTATTGATTACCAGCGAAGTATTTATTAAAGCTGTCAGCAATACCATTAATATTCAAAATGTTCCATACAGATATGTGCACATATCATACAGATATGTGCACATATCTGCTAGCTGTGCATTTCTTGGAATGGATTCACAGAATATTGATTGCTGCGTTTCTTCTATTTATCCATTGTTTTTACGTCATGTAATAGCAGTAATCAAACTAGCATTAGTGTAGTCTGTGTGCTGTCCCTAACAGTGGGTTTAAAAGATTGGATAAGCAGACCTGCCAACTGCTCTGATTTTGTCATAATTACTCCGATATTTGTATCATTTTGAATGACTCCGACAGAATATGCGGAACTCTGATTTTTTTCCCAAGCCGAGAAAACTCAGCCTAACGCGGATCGGATGTCTCGTCTATTCAGAAAATGGGTCTGGAAAACCCTTAACCCGTCGCCCGCTCGTCGCCCACTCACACTGTTGATCTACAGCACACCACGCGCGATCCGAGTAACACGCCTGCTGTAGATCTACGACACACAGCCCGGAGCGGGAACCGCCCACACTGTATAATTATGTACGTAGATGGCCTCGACCTCTACTATGGAAAACTTTTGTCCATGAACTTTGTGGGTCAGGTTTAAAAACAATAGCCAGCCAGATTCCAGCTTTTATTTTGGGGGGAGCGGGCCTAATTATGTCGTCACAAGCAATGAAAGTGACGCTATTGCAACAAAGAAGTCTGTGCGTGTCACTCAGGCCTGGCCACAGGTCAGAAGTCAATGGTAACTTCCTGTTGACCTACATAGCGCCTTAGCTAAGAATGATTTTTTTTCTTTCTTTGTACTTCAAAGTAAACAGGAGAGCTTCCCGGAGATAGGGCCTATCCGAGTAAGATATGTGGCAAACGGAACAGCAGATTTCGATTGCGGAACTTGCCGAATGCCCCCATATTTTTTACTATCTTTCTCGTTTGGCGATTTCCTTACTCCCGAGATCTTGTCAGACAATCATAAAGAGCTTTTCTTTCAACCTGTGTGCATGTTTTGACTTTTGGTGAAGTAGAGTAGCCCTAGTCAAGGCCTAGCCTAGATCACAGAATGTTGTATTTATGGTGTGTGGGAATATGGATGTTAAGTTAGATGCTCCTATTTTTTTCTTCAGACTCCTATTTTTTTCCATGAAAAATAAAAAAAATTTCTGATGGGGGTTGACATGTCTGGATAAGGGATATGTTACCGATTCAAGCGGTGTGTTTTGACGTTTGAACCGCGCCTGTTTTTTGTCACAACATTATATTTAATATTTAATCTCCCTATCATATGACAGGAGCCAATCAGAATTGAAGGTGATACAGGCTTTTAATCTTCCTTTTAACTGCCTTTGAGCCTGTTGGAAGGGGGGGGGGGAGCGTTAAAATACCCCCCCCCAAAAAAGTTTTTCATATTTTTGTACTCACTCCGATGTATGAAAGGGTTGTTTTTTTTGTGTGTACTCAGGTTCACCGAAATGCCCACCAACAACTATGTAGAGTCTAGCTTCTGGAACTTTGATGCTCTATTCCAGCCACAACAACATCCTGCTAGAGATGCTCATGATACTTTCTTTATTTCTGGTATGTTTAAAGGTTAAGCGCTCCCAAGCTAATAGTTTGACATTACTTTTTTTCATGACTGCACCCATCGATGCAACTTATGAGTCGTATGTTTTTACGTAACTAGCAACTTTTTTCCAGTTTTTTTTCAGGAGGAAGGGGTGATTTTACTACAAGTCTCCTAAATTATTTTTTTTGCAAAAATTTCTACTCTTAAATTGAATACGTACAACTTTGGATAAGCTTTCAGCATACTTTGAAAAGTTCATACTACAGTCTTTGAATTGACAACATTTTATTACTTTCTCTTTAAACAGTGGGGAACTTGTGATATGTAAGCAGTAAGTACCTTCTAAGACATGTTGAGTTGGTAAATGGTGAATCCATATCATCAAATAAACATTTATTTCTCTATTGTTTGCAACAGGATTGAGCAGCATAAGTTTTATCTGCAACAAGCCACTTTTTGAGTAGGCCTACATGAATTACTGAAAGTATTTTTCCCCTCTCAGATCCCAAGACAGCAAGCGCCTTTCCCATGGATTATTTGGAAAAAGTGAAAAATATTCACTCAAATGGTGGCTATGGATCTCAAGGGTAAGTCTATTTATAGTCAATATTTTTTAATTCTTTGACTTAACGTATAATACTTTGCATAATGTTGTGGTTTGAGCAGAGGTTTTATTTGTTCTTCAGAGGTTTTACTACTTTCAGGTATAGACGTGGAGAACAGGCCTTTTTTTTTTTTTTTTAGCAAAATGGATCAATCAAACGGTCAGTCGAGAAAAAAAAGAAGAAGTATTAAGATAGTTTTGATTTTTGTTGAAGAAAAAACATTCTGTAGAATTGGTTATTGTTTATCGGCATAAGGATGTAGGTGTAGTTTCTTTTGATGTTGTAAGTAGATATCAACTGGCAGAGTGTTTTTGACATTGTATGCATTCTAGTGTTTATTAAGACAAAAACTTCTTCTAGATCAGCATATGGATTGTGCAAACATCACTTTTGTCTTTGCTGTCTATGAACAGTGGAAACAAGTAAAGCCATCCACTGACAGTGCTGAGTGAAAGCCATTTGTATCCTGAGCATGTCAACGGAACAATATACTGGTCCTCAGGCCGTGACCCCAAACAAAACATTTTTGTTTAATTTTAATTTAATTAGGAATTTCAATAGGTATTTCAAAATATTGGCATTTCTCCTTAATTTTGGAAAATAATTGTCCTTTATTGTGTATTTGCTTCGTCATGGTAGCCATGCGAGGAAATCATTATGTAGCAATGTAGCAAGATTCGGCCCTTTGTTTCCATTGTGATCACTAGCAGCTTGAATGTTTTATTCCTCCTGACAAACCCCCCTCCCTGCTCCTATACATTGTTTCCTCTATCTACTGTGGACCCTTTTATTTACAACAGAAAAGACTTGCTTGTACTTCTTCATCTAGTTCATCAGAAAATCTCTATACTGGTCCCTTCTCGAGAATCAGATTCAAAATCTCCCTCTTGTTTTGGGATAAAGGTATTGTTTTTACGGAGTTTTTTCTTTCTTTTCTTTTAGGTACAAGTATGACTGGAAGCTAGAAGAAGCTGAAAAAAACATTTTGCGAACACATACAACAGCTGTTAGTGCAAGAATGTTGTATAAACTTGCCCAAGAGGTAAATGATAATTTTCCTTTGTGAAATGATGTTCTTATGGAGGCAGAAACAAAAGTTGATTTTATGTTTCCTTCTGTATTTAACTGCACTACAGTATTTTTGTTTTAGACTGAATTATTGTTAGGTCTGTTTCAAGCTCTGTCTGACTGTCCAGAATACATAGACATAGGTAGCTAATGCTTTTTGGTATCAGCTCAGAACTTACATCGTAGGAGTTGCTTTCTCTTTTGTGTAGAGATGTACTGAGCCCTAAGTATTTAATAATAATGGTAATGTAATTTGTATTGGGCCTATTCCTGTTAAAAAAATGAATGAACATGCATATATTCGCTCTTTAGATTAACGCTAACACATACGTAAACATTCCAACTATCACTGCACACTATGGAAAATGATATGCACATCACATTATGAGTATAAGAGCATGATAAAAAAGAATTAACTTTCAAAATGGCATTTGTAAAAACCATTTCATGCAAAGCTTAGTCAACTTAGTGTCTTCATAATGTAAAATTATTCCAAACATATTTTGCAGAAGGAGTTCAGACCTGTCAAATACTTCTCCATTGACCGTGTCTTCCGCAATGAAAACTTAGATGCAACTCACTTAGCTGAGTTCCAACAGATTGAGGGTGTGGTCGCGGACAGGGATCTCACCCTTGGTGACCTTATGGGAACCATTAACCAGTTCTTCAACAAATTAGGTCAGTCTTTGCGGTAATGGATTATTTTGTTATCTCAATATATTGGCATTCTTTCACGTCAGGGAAATAATAATTTGTTCAAGTAAAGCAGATATAAAAGTATAATCATTCAAGGAAAGTAGCACAATGAATATGATATTTATTATGTTCGTAATTACGTGAATTAGTCTTCCTGATTTCTAGCATCGTGTGGCACTAATGAGAAGTCTGACAAAGGAGCAAGCTAAAGGAATTTTCATAGGACTTTCAGGATATGCATGAATGCCTGAATGTTGTCATGAAAGGACGGGGACAGGTGTGCACTGTGACTGACTTTTTGACCCGTCGAGAGTCTCTTAGTCAAGTGTTGTCTTTCATGATTAAGAATGGATATGTAAAGCAGCTCTACTCCAGGATAAAACAAGATGGGACAAAGTAGATTGTGCATAATGTATCAAGGGAATGGGATATGAACATTGCGAATAGAGGCCATTGACTTCGCTTTTACATTGCCATCTCCAAAACGCATGTGTCACTGGCCATTTTGAGGTGTATCTACTGTCCCAGACTCAAAATTTGAAAGTTGGTGGGTGCTCTGGTGTGGTTTGCTTCTTCTTTCCTTTCAAACATCTATCGTCCTTATCTCCCCTCCTTCTTTTTTATGTTTGTTACTCTCTTGTGACACCTATAATCTTCTGGAACTCATATGACCTTATGCAGTTGCGAGCGCCGTAAAACCTCTACTAAAACAAACAAAAAATTTGAAATTGAAGCTATATCACATTTTTGTCCACCAAGGAATAACCCTAGACAATTCTTTGGAGAGAATACCAATGAGTGTTTTTAAGATACGTGAGATGGAGTGAGAACGTTCTACAGTCTGTTTGCTTTAGCGATGAGACTCATTTCTACAGGACTAGAAAAGTTAATTCTGGGAATTGTGTGCAGTAGGCAACAGAAAGACCAAATGATGTGATTGAAAGGAATTCAGAAATCAAGACATAGACCTTGTTTTGAGCTACTATGTATACTAAGTCCTAGCAGTGTCAGAATGCAACACAGAATAGGACATGGAAATGCATTGCGCAGAATGGGGGGTGGGGGGGCATGTGGAGTATCCTTTTGTTAAGCTAACACATGCAAATTCATTTTTCATACAATACATTGCGTTACTGTCTGTTCAGATGGTTCCTTCTTGTTTCTACCAAAGGACTTTACTGTATTTTTATTTTATTTACTGTATTTTTATTTTATTTAACTTTTTTTGTCAGTCATTCAGTGTGAGATGCCCTGTATGTGCAATACTGTGGACATCATGTGCTTGCATTTTGTGTAGGAGGAAGAGGTCGACGTAAGCCAAAATATATATTAAGGTTGAGACTTCCAGAAATTGTATAGGTATCCCAGTATCATTAGTTAGGCTTGTAATGACCTTGGAGAGTTGGGTGTATTGTGTATGGTCAGTTTTTCTCCAGTTACATCTTAATGTATTCAGGAACTTGCTGAGTTTACTCTGTGTTTCGTTTAGTAAATGTCTTTGTGGACAGTGCTGTTGAAATCATTGTACAACAAACTTGATTGCAACATAAGCAGAAATATATGTGCTTTACCCTGTGAGTATATGTACTGGTTACCCAAATTATTATGAAAATATCTTTTTATATCTCCATGAAGGCATAAAAAAACTGCGTTTCAAGCCAGCCTATAATCCCTACACTGAGCCGAGCATGGAGATTTTCAGCTACCATGAAGGTAAGTAGCTGGTTATCAGTTTTGTCATTAGTCGTAGGAAATAAAAAGTTTCATGAAAAAAAATGATTATACTGTTTAGTGTACTCATAATGAACCCATTTTCATAACCCAAATTTTTTCTTTTATATATATTCTTTGTATTAAAAACATGCGCATAGCATAAGCAATTTGTACCTACTTTGGGGAAAAAATTGGTGTCAGCAGGATTAGATTTTATTTTAAACATAACTGCAAATTTCATTCACTGAAGTAGCCATAATGAAAGAGAGAGAGAGCAGACACATGAGTGTAAGCCAACGAGCTTTCTGTGAGCCGAAGGCAATAATGTAGTTCAAGGACATGTTTTTTACATACATCATAAGTATTCAGCTGCAGATCCAGTCTGCACACTTCAGTTGAGTTTGAGGAGTTTTGTGGTTGCATGAAGGCATGTATCCAAATTGTTGCCATGCACGCTTCATGGTGTATTTTTAAAAATAATTCCTGCAAAGTTTTGACCCAATTGTTCAACTTTGTCTACCTCCCTCAATATAGCCTGAAATTTGTACACATAGCGAAATTTGTATATATGGTAAGGAAAATCCTGCCAATTTCGCTTTGTGCATGCTAAATTTTGTCTTGAAGGGGCATTTGTAGCATTTATAGCAGTCCATTGTTTGCCATGTTTCAAAGCCAACCGAGGCTGTCTGCAGTACACTAGGTAGGCAACTACTACACGTTTTACGCAAGTTTCACTGTGTTCATAAACCTTGGTCACACGGGCTGTGGATGATAAAGTACTTACTTCTTTATTCTTTTAATATGTGTAAGTAAAAAAGGTTTACCCCCGGGGCAGTGCCACTGACTGTAGTGTCTTTAGGCCATTCCCATAGGGGGGACATTTCTCGTTCAAGCATATTAGAATTGTAAATGGGCTGACTCATGTCACGCTCATACATGTGCCTGATCTAGAACAGGGAACTGCTGCTTTTTCTTTCTTAGTCCTTACTCTTGTCATTTTCCTCTACTTCTTTTGTATGTTTGTCACTCTCTTGTGACCTGCTATTTCTGGGGTGCCTTGATAGTCGAAGGAGATGTTGTACTTTTGAAGCTAGAGAGGTGAGCAGTAGTGCTGGGCTGGCCCTCCAGGAAATGGCGGACTTGCGGCCGCACTTGTGGCCGCGCGGCCGCGTTTTTCGTCGAGTTCAGCAATAAACCCGAAATTTTTTGCTATTTTCGCAATTTCTTGCAATTTTAGGCAAAAATACATCAACGCTTTGATTTTAACAGAATTTTTAATACGAAAAGGTGCGAGCACAGAACCGATAAGCCTACGTAAATCATGGTATCGGTCCCAGTCCTGATCGGCTCAGCTCAAGCCTACTGAGCGTACTCTAAAAGCTATAACCGGAAATTCGTGTGATAAGAAAGTAGGTGTGTGCGTGTGAGTGCGTGCGCGTGAATAGGCCACCGGGCACCTAGTCTCAGTATCTACGTACACGGTAACCGACCGGAATGAAATTTAACCAATATTTGTCCTGTGCTGTCACTTGTTGAAATTTAAAAAAAAGAAAGTTATACTGTTATACACGCGTCATGTCGGGCTCGCCATCGTTACCGGTCAGTGAACCTGTGCTCTCGCATCACATTGTGAGTACCGGTTGGGGTCACCAAAGTTCATTCAAAGTCTGTGCGCTATGAAGTATAGGGCTCCGGAATAGGAGAATTATTGATTTTTTTAAAAAAATGTACAGTCAGGGGAGGGCTGGAGTTGAAGGCAACACCGGACGACAAAAACTGAACTTGGAATTCTTAACTGCCCGGTTACCGTGTACATGACACTGAGACTACGTGCCCTGTTGCCGGTTACCGTGTACGTAGACACTGAGGCTAGGTGTCCGCATACCGTGTACGTAAACACCCCGTTATGTAAAACGCCTTAAGCTGCGTTCACACGGGAGTGGGAGCTATAGAAATGATCTAGATCTACATTAATACATGTATTACTATTGTTTATAAATGGGGAAAAAATTTGCTGTATTTTACGATTTGACTTAGTGTTAAAACGATACCATGCCGGTTATAAAACAGAAAGTATCAGAAATAGAACTAAATAAAGATTACCGGTGTATCGAAGGTTTCAAGACAAAAATAGAACAGGATCTGATTTGATTGGAGCATAAGCTTATTTTGTATTTATAGGTTGTTTCGAAAATCTCTCGTCAATTTTTTTGTTTTTTATAGACTAAACCTCATACACTTCTAGATTTTTACATGAACCAAATACCAGGTATGTACTAAATTTGGTCAAATTTTATACCTTTATTTAAAAGTTATTACAAAAACCGAGGGTTCTGTTATTTTGTGTCACGCGTTATCATATTATATTTCGTCGATAACTTTATTGTTAACGTTCTCGTGTGTTGTTACTAGTAAATGTTGTTAATAACATTTGATGAATTTGTATTGTTTGTCATGATTTTTTAAAAGATTGAGCTGCTTTTATGATACCGGTACTCAAAATTGTCAAGTTTTTTAAACTAAAATTGTTAAGCCCGTATTAATGTACCTGGGATGGGAAGGTTGCAATTTTTTGCACGGTTTACCTCGCAACTTTTTGCAATTTTTCTATTTCAAAAATGCAATTTTCCGCGGGGCCAGGTGCTGGGTCACGAGCGCGAGAACGGAACTGAATCGCCACGCTTCCCTGCGGAACGCAATTCGCGATTCACTTCAGCGGAACGCGGAACAGTACCGCCAAACGATTCCCGATTCACTCCCCTGTTGCTGTCGCTTGTTTGTTACCTTCTGGTGGGTCTCGAGTCGAATCGCAAGCGCAAGAACGGAACGGAACACTTAGTATGGCTCCCCTTATTTTACAAAAGATGGCATAGTCAAACCCCCCTATTAAAACAAAATGAACGGGTTCCAACCAATAGACAGAAGGGATTTTATGGAGCCATTGTTTTAGCGAATCATGGCGTTTGGGGGGGGGGGGGTGAATTTATGGGGTCGCTAATCGCTAATTGGAGTTGCTAATTGAGGTCAGTAGAGTAGAGCCGGGGAAATTCTCCACCTGTTCCCTCCACTGGGTTAAATTTGGATTATTCCGATGCACCTACCAAGGATACGATCAAGTGCCAAGATGTTTGAACTAGAAACTAGAAACATGTTATCATTCAATAAATCAGCCCATCAAACTAATTCATTGTTGTAGGGACGTAACAGTTGCGTATTTGAGGCTCGCATCTTGCTGCTGCTCGTCCCATTCCTACTCTCTTGCTTATCTTGGCTGCGTCTGAGCTGTTTTCATCGCTCTGTCTCTACAACTTGCTACCTTTATTGTAGACCTATTGTCTGATGCCACACTCTTCCCTCCCCTTCGTGGTTCTACTCACCTATGCCCCACTGCCCTACATTTTCTATCATTTTCATTTTGCGAAGAATCGTATCAGTATCATCAGAGACCTAGCAAAGTTAACATCATTTTGTAAAACCTTTCTTTGAGCTCAACATGTCTTCCCGTGGCAAATCAAGTTTATGTTGGAAATTATTCACTTTAAAAGGCGACAAGAAGTCTGCTGTTTGTGACCTTTGTAAAACTGAGCTGGCATACTGCAAAAACTCAACAAACAAACTTTATGCGACACCTTCGGCTGAAACATCCTTTTGAGTTGGCATCGTATGAAGAGCACTCTTTAAAAACATCAGCTCAACCAAGATCTTTCCTGAACCTCACCACCTCATCTACAGCATCTACATCAGCATCTGCAGACTTGGCTGTCGTGACATCTATGAGTATCCCGGCAGCGACATCACTTCCCATCAATGTTACACATGCCCCGTGCACGTCAATGTCAACATCTACATGTGCTGTCACTGCAAAGCAAATGACTATTGAGGCTGTTGTTGAGTGCACTCTAAAGTATTAACCTGGAAGTGCGAGGAAGAAAGAATTGGACTCATGCGTCCTTGCGCTCATCACAACAGATTTACAACCTCTCTCAGTTGTAGAGAACAAGGCGTTCAGGCGACTCATGCATAAAATGACCCCCGTTATGAAATCGTTTCGAGGAAACAATTGACTTCTCATCTCCTGCCAGACCTATACAACAAAGAGAAGCTCAAATTGATGGCATTGCTTGGACAAGTGGATCACGTCACAATCACCACAGATTGTTGGACATCAAGGCTAATGGAGGCCTACATGACAATGATGGTCCACTTCATCGATCTCGACTGGCATCTTCATTCTTGGGTGTTGTCCACAAATACCCTCGAAGGATCACACACAGGAGAGAGAATCGCCTCAGCTCTCCGAGACCTCTTCTCAGAGTGGGGGATCGAGAAAAAGGTCACAACGATCGTCACAGACAATGGTACCAACGTCAAGAATGCTGTTGAGTTGTTGAAGATCAGACACCAGCCTTGTTTCGCCCATACCCTTAATCTGGTGGTTAAGGAATCGATCCGCAAAACCCCTGAAGTGTTTGCTGCAAAGACAAAAGTAAAAACCATTGTGACTTTTTTTCACCATAGCTCATTAGCCAACACCGCATTGAGGGACGCACACAAGACCAGTCAGACAGTGCATCGCAAGTTAAAACAAGACGTCGAGACACGGAATAGCACCTTTGAAATGCTCCAGTCGTACGTTTATCAGCATGAACAAGTAACGACTGCACTCTGTCTTAGAGGAAAAGCAGACCTGTGCCTCACAGTAGCTGAGCTGGATGTTCTTCGAGCGGCCATGAAAACACTGGAGCCCTTTTTTTGAAGCAACTGTGGAGCTGTCAACAGAGCTTCATACTTCCGCTTCAAAAATAATTCCTCTAGTCCATCTTCTCTTCAACTGCCTTATGGGGGAAACAACTGACCTTGGCAAAAACCTCAAGACACAATTGCAGGAGAGATTTCGAAACATCAACACGAAAGACCACCTGACACTTTCCACGTTGCTGGACCCCCAATTCAAATACGATGGCTTTTCCTGCCACGACTTGTCAGATGAGCTGTGGATAAGCTGAAAAGAGTCGCCGAGAATATCGTGCTGCCCCAGCCCACGCAAGAAGAGGAATCACTGAAGGAGACTGACGAACCTACCCCTACCAAGAAGCCAAGTTTGTTTTGGTCATCATTTGACCTGCACAACAGAAAGAGAAATCATCGGCTCAACAGTTCTCCGCCTCAGAAGTGGAAGTTCGGCGCCACCTGGAGACACTTTGTCTTCCAAGAGATGGGAATCCACTCGACTGGTGGAGGGACTACGCCATCTCAACTCCAAGACTTGCCCGCATCGCCAAAGACGTTTTAGAAATTCCAGCCACATCAGTACCCAGCGAGAGGCTATTTTCAAAAGCTGGGGAACTAATTTCTTGCAGAAGGGCAGCTCTGAAACCAAAAAATATCAACATGATTTTGTTCCTCAACAATGTTAGAGAGTAAATTCGAGATAGTTTTTAGATTCTACATTTATTAACTATGTTTACATGTTTACCTGTCTTGGGCAACAACGTTATTGCTCACGATATTCTCTCTTCACCTTATCCACGGCTTCATCTGATAAGTCATCATTACTTTCTGTATATTGTTATCTATGCATGTACCTTGCATTTATGATAAGATGATACAACATCATGTAAGATTTTTTAAAAATTGTGTGTGTATGTGTGTGTAGGGGGGGGGGGGGGGGGGGGTGTTCAGATCTTAAATTAAAAAACATCCATGTATAACATTTAAACATAAATCTATGATTGTTTTGCATTTATGTAACCGTAACCTAAGCTTACATTCTTTTCTTTTGTTAAGATAAAGACCAATTAATCATTCTATGTATGTGTCATTTATTTTTGGTTATTTATTGGTTGAAAAAAAACTTGGCCTTATGCAAATAAAACAAAAACAAAACAAAACAAAACTGTGACACAGCTGTGCAAGGTAAAAATTCACACAATTTGCGCCCGATCACCCCATGACCCCGCGCCGCCGAGCAGCGCAACGAATGGTGGGGGGCGAGAGGATGGCGGGACAACAAGAGTGGGACTCGCGAAGTGGCGTTAATATGATACTGTTCCGTTTGAGGCATACAACGAATGCGAGACTTAGTGTTCCACGAGTGCTTGTGTACTCGCGATTCATTGAAGCCGACTGAATCGTGAAGCGCCACTCCTAGATTTGGCGAGCAGGATCCAGCACTAGTGAGCAGTCTAAGTCTGATTCCCTGTAAAGACTTCTCTGTTGACACCCACCCTTTGGAGCTCATATGACCTTATGCAGTTGCGAGCGCCGTAAAACCCTCTACTATTTTTTTTTTAAAAAAAGGTTTATTTTTGTCTCTGCGAGGGCACAAAGTCCTCATTTCCCCATGATCCATTTTAAAAAAAATAAGTGCAGACTGAAGTTGGTTTTGCTTGAGTGAGCTATATTCATATTTTCAAAGAATGGCAGATGTTCTGGTGTGGTTTGCTTCTTCTTTCCTTTCAAACATCTATCGTCATTATCTCCCCTCCTTTTTTGTGTTTGTTACTCTCTTGTAACACCTCTAATGTTCCGCACTTATATGACCTTATTTATTTTGTTGCAAGTGCAGTAAAAAACTGTCTTACTAAGACAACATTTTTACTCTGTTCATGTACTGCCTTGAAATATAATATAATATTATTATTCTTTTGAAATTACACATTTGCACAAGTTAAGTGGGTGCGGGCTGTTCTTTCAAATATTCTGCTGTTTATGGATAGCTGAATGTTTTGGGAGGTTTATAGTTTTTTCAAACTGAGCTGGAGTGTCATAAGTTAGTACATGTGATTTAAATAGATTCTATCTCTTTCTCTCATCTGTTTCCATTTTACTTTTAGGCCTCAAGAAGTGGGTAGAAATTGGAAACTCTGGAGTTTTCCGCCCTGAGATGTTGCTTCCAATGGGCTTGCCAAATGATGTGACGGTGATCGCATGGGGTCTGTCCTTGGAAAGGTTGGTGATGATGAATTATACCTTGATTTTGTTTAGAGCTATTTTTGACTTGTGTAATCTTTCAGTGTGTTGTTCTCAGAATAAAAGGAAATGACCTTTTCCCTTTGAGGTGGGCATGGTTTTGTTAGCAATAGCTTGATAAATTTGTTTAGGTTGCAAGGTTTCAGAAGGAAGGTGTAGTCATAATTATGAAATGAGGATTGGATTGTTTTGTTGGGGTTTATTTCTAAATACACTCTACTCCATTTGTGTCTCTTGAGTTGATTGTTGTTGAAGTTGATCTGTTTTTCGGTTCTGAACACTTATTCCTTTTTTTACATTTATCAAAGTAACTGTATGCCAAATTTGTCTGTTTCCCATGAAAGGTACATTGTACATGTGAAATGTTCTTGGCTGAAAACATGCTCTCGGCTGTAATACACAGTCTAATTGAAGTCCCTGTCAGTAGACTATTTGTACGGTACTCTTTAAAAGTTAATGTCTAGAACGTACCTGTGTAAAGCATACTTTTTGCCATAACATTAATTTTTTAAGGAGCTGTAGAAATCTAAACTTTGTTCACAACATACATTGTGCATTGTGAGAATAAACAAAATGGCAAAAAGTGGTAGTTTTACCATACTCAGGAATACAACATAGTCTGTAGGCCTTTAGGTTACGTTAGTATTGTTAGTATTGCTGCCCTCCCCCCCTCTCCTCTCTCTCTCCTCCCTCTCTCTCTCCCCCTCCCTCTCTCTCTCTCCTCCCTCTCTCTCTCTCATCCTTCTCTCTCTCTCATCCCTCTCTCTCCTCCCTCTCTTTCCTCCCTCTCTCTGTCTCTCCTCCCCCCCTCTCTCTCTCTCTCTCTCTCTCTCTCTCTCCTCCCTCTCTCTCTCTCTCTCTCCCTCCCTCCCCCCCTTTCTCTCTTCCCGCCCCGTTTCTCTCTTCCTTCCCCTCTCTCTCATACGAACAAGCACCTGTGATTAATGAAGTGAATAAATATTGCTCCTGTTTCTGCCATTCTTATCACAGAAAGAACATTAAAACATGAGTAGTGGAAAATATTTTGTCCCTTTATAAATTGTCCCCGTGGTTTTATGCACCCCGCATAATTTAGCAAAATTTGATCATTTTTTGCATAATTTCTGGTTATTTCCCTTTATCACTCTTTGTTAAAATAAACAGAATCGCATAATTTCACATTTTTGGGCTCAGTTTGCATAATTTCAGAATATATTTTGCATAAAACGATGGGTACAGGATTTTGTGCTCCCAACAGTTAAGTTGAACTTCAGATGAGTTTCATCTTTACTTCACTCCTGGACAACATTAACTCATCAGTAGTCAACTGTGTTACATTGTCATAGAATATTACAAATTACCGCTCAGCAAACATTTTTTGATCCCAGAAAAATTAAATTATTGTGAGAATTAGTCTCACATTCTCGTTTCACAGCCGTTATGTAATAATGATGAGTGTAAACTTTCTTCTACGATTTTCCTCAATCAATGAGTCCATTAAAATTATTCATTTACTGTATCTCTCTGTAGATACTTTGTGGGAAGCCTAACAGCTGTGAAGGATGCTTGACGTTTGGTCAGGTTTAGTCTTTTTGTTCATCCTTTTATTTATTACTTGAGTCTGACTCATTTGTGGCTGGATCAGTTGATGGGCATATTTGTGCAAGTATCTGGTCTCAAGGTAATTGCAGATCATACTAGTGCAAGGATTTTTCAACCATTTTGATCCAGGAGTCAGTCATGCTTGTGTTAAGTGAAAATGCCTCATGTGCTCTAGCTGTAGCTGAACGGTTGTCTTGGGTCTTTTGATACAATTCCAACTCATTTAAACATTTTCCTTTTATTCTTTTTCAGACCGACAATGATCAAGTATGGAATAGACAACATCCGTGATCTTGTTGGCCCTAAAGTCAACCTGAAAATGGTTCACGAAAACCCTCTGTGTCGGCTAGAGAAATAAAAGTTTAAAAGTCTGAATGTTGGGTAGTGCTTGAGTTTATTAGTAAGGAATGACAGTGAAGGATTGAACGCAACACACATCTTGTTTGAAAATTGAAAAAAATGAGCATTTGTTGTATGTTTCATTTTCCTTGTCATTTAAGTAGTAGAGAGTGATAAATGATAAATAGAATATTTTTGACAAAGAAGGTAGAAATTCATAGTAAACTGAAAAATTTGAACACTGGGTGACAGCTGAATCATAAATGTTTGTATCGCTCTTGCTATTTTTTTTTTTTAGTTGTTTGGTTTTGTTTTACTAGCAAGCTGTCTTCTCTTTTTAAAGGCCAAAACGTATTTATTTTGTCAGGTGACCTAGAGAAATAGATTTGTCTTCATGGACTGTTCATTGACCTCCCGTGATATGTTTACCTGCTTAAGGATCATATGCTAATAACATGACTACGTGCGTAGCCTGATATACATTGCGAATGGCGTTCTCCATATATATGTTTGTGTGAACCTGAAGAAAAGGATGAAACGTCAGTCTAGCTCTATATCGTTTCGAGCTAAAGGCCAATAAAACAAAATTAAATTTTTTGTACCAAAATGTGTTTCCATAAAAGAACAATAGTTCTGCCATTTCTGAACCATGAATTGAAAGAATTTATCATTTTGATGGTAGTATTGGTAGGGTATTCTTTTAAAAAGTGAAAATGGCTTTAAATAAGAGACTAAGATTAATACTTTGGGTCTGACTCCTCTCCCTCAGCCCAGCTCTTCAAGTGAAGTTGAACCCAACATGTTACATACTAAAATATTCACCGTGACTTCTCTTAAGCTATAAATGGCTTAAAATCATATCTTTTTACCCTACTTCACTAAATGTGCAGTATCTCAAAAACTACTAGACAGTATAGAATCTGAAAAATTCTTTAACTAATTTCCTCAGCATTTAATTTTCATGAGAAACCTTCCTTATCTTAAAAATATATGTCAAAATTCAGTTTTTAGTGCTTTCTTTACACACACATATATAGTCCATATAAAGTATGCATATTTTCAAATTACTACCTTAGGACTTACGCATTTCATCTGTTTGTATAACTGAGATCTGACATCAACCATTTGTGATAGCGTCAGAATGTGTATGCTAAAGATCTGTTGAAAATAAAAGTGGAGAAAA
Source organism: Aplysia californica (assembly GCF_000002075.1). Classification (NCBI taxonomy): domain Eukaryota; kingdom Metazoa; phylum Mollusca; class Gastropoda; order Aplysiida; family Aplysiidae; genus Aplysia; species Aplysia californica. The sequence continues at coordinate 612,975 of NW_004797517.1, read as the reverse complement.
TGTTTATACCTGTATTACATGGTTTTATTTTGTTTTAGTTTTTTTCTTTATTACTTCCACAGTGTTCATGCATATTAGTTCCTCATTCAGGAAATGCAAATTATTGTGAAGGGACACTAGTGCACTGGTGGTTGTTCTAGTTCATGGTTTTAGAATGCCCTCACTCCATGTTTAATTTTTTTTTTAACCCTCTAGATCCACAGTTTTGGGTTTTAAATCTGCAGTCTCCATGACATTTGAAACTGGGGAACACTTCTGCTGTTTGGTATTCAGCCTCTCATCTTGGCTTGTGGGACTATTGTGCAATAGCCAATGTATGTGTGCCATATTTACATAGACACAGAGACTGGATTGTCCTTCTCAAAGTATATTTATGCTAGTCACACCCACTGACGTCCGGACTTGATTGCTAGGAAGAACAAGAACAAAATTTTTTACTATTGACAGTAACAAACAAGTGGCTGATACAAGTTATGGATCATGTTGTTAAGTAATCACAGAAGCAGCAACCAACCCATCTGAACTGTGGGCAGTTGTTGGGCGCCACTGGTGGTTGTACTTGTTTATTTTCTATTTTTCTTACTTTTTCCATGATCTAAATTACCATTTTTGTGTTGATGTGCTTCTATTTACTCAAACAAACTGAATGGAAAACAGCAGTGTCTTATAGTCAGAGGAGGGGATGCCAATGGTTCATCTGATGCCAATGGTAGATCTTACTCATGACCATTGTGTTAATGTGCTTTTGCTTAACTCAGATTCATATAAATACAGAAGAAACTGACAGTTTTTGGACATCAGCCAACCTTTAGTTAGTCTATTGTCACAGTGTAAGAAGAATATTGGCTGAACTTGTCTGTCAGTCCTTCCGTCTGTTCTCATGATGGAAAAATCAGATTTTTTGTTGTGGTCAGTATACTGTCTGCCAGCAGTAAGATTCTGGTTTACAAACTTGTCAAAAACTAGTCAGACTCCCATTATTCCACCTTCCTTGGGATGAGCGTGAGGTTCGTTGTGCAGCATGGCTGGTGGGGGGAGGGGGGGGGGGGGGTGTAAATGTCCTAAATGGCACTGACAGCCATTTTAACTGGTGGTATAGACTGGTAGAGACTAGAAACCAGAAACAAATTGTGGCCAGCCTTGCCTTATCATAGATCTGTCTTGTGCACTTGCTTGACAAAAAGGAAAAACAATAGGCAACTAATTACATGTACAACTCCAGCTGGACTTTATATCCAATGCACGCAATATTAATATAAAACCTGGGAAGTATTGGTACCTACCTTAACTGCTCATACAACACATTTCTCAATAGCTTTCCGATTTTTACCTGGAAAACTTTTTTCTGTTTACATGGAAGTCAAATCAGCATCACTCATTACGTATGTGATGTGAATATAAACTGTTGATGTGTTTTCGTGCAAAGTTAATGTACCGTACAACAAAGATTACACGCGCAAGAGTCTGACATAAATGCATCACATATTCAGTAAAATTATGTAGGAGAAACCTTTTTCAACTTTAAAAATGTATTTACTGATTTTATTATTTTTCACAAGAAGAGTATAAAATCTGTAACATTTACATTCCTCCCTGTATGATGACATGTAGTCATGTAGATAATGTTCACCATTACCATTTCATTTTGTTTCCCTGCGCTTAATCGTAATGAATAATAATAATAATACAATGGAAACCATATATAACAGGCCCGGTAATAACAGGGATCCGGTAATAACAGGGATTTTTTAAATCCCCGTTTTTTCCTACTCTTTGTCTCTTTTAAAAGTTATCGGCAATAACAGGGCCCCATCGGAGCATAACCGGTTATAGCAGGGACAATGGCTCGTTAACAATGAGTAAAAAGTAAGAGAGAGAGAGAGAGACAGGGAGACAGAGAGAGAGAGAGTAACTCAGTGATGGAGCAAGCCCACGCAAGCCATGCCACTGCAAGCACACGCAGCGTGTGAAGCGAGAGAGGGCTGCGGTGTGCTGCAGACCTCGATCTCGCCTGAAACCTAGCAACACGCACGCATAATGTGTCACCGACGATGTCAAGCGCTGGAGAAAATGCCTTTCAATTGACAAAAATACGAAAAAATCCAGGCTGTTGACAAAAAACAAGCTCCACTGGCAGAGATTTGTCGTCAGTTCGATATTCCACAAGGGTCGATTCACACCATTATCAAGGATAGAGAGAAGATAGTGGCAGCATACTCTAATGAAAAGTTTGCTCTGGATCGAAAGAAGATGAGACTACCCGATGCAGATGCCGTGGACCAAGCTCTTCTGATGTGGTTTAAGGAGGCAAGGAGAAAATTGGTGCCAAAACCCCTGTTCGTGGGTACTTGTGACAAGGGAAACTACCCATGAATAAGTACAGCTGGATTAGTCCACAAATGCTTACTTTCCTTTGCATTTCTGATTTAACAGGGATCGGATATAACAGGACATTTTCTCTACTCCCACCATCCCTGTTATATCAGGTTTCCACAGTAATAATAATAACAAACCAGTCATACAATTGGCAGCTGGCTGGAGGCCAAGTTTGGCTGTTTTTTATTTCCTTTCAAATCTCCCCCGGCCAAATTGAAAGTGTACCGTACCTAGTACAAAGCTTTGACCCTATTAACTGCAGTTTTATTGTCACGCAATAAAGTTTGTTGTAGCCAGCTGCAATTTCAATGCAAGCAGCCAATGGGTTCTCTCTCGTTCACTAATTTGTTCTCTTTGTTCGTCTGCCCTCCCCCCCCCCCTCTCTCTCTCCTGGCCTCATTGCTGACATCCCAACGTGATCGTTAAGCATTATTGGAGAGTTGTATAGAGAGTGTAGGCAGAGAAAAGTTGCAGGTAAGAAAAGGCATTGGAGCTTGAACAGCAAAATGTAGGATAATACAATTTACAAAGCTTGTAAAGCTCCAATTAAAAAATGTCAGCACAACAATAAACATTCACTAAAATAACATGCAAGCAGAAGTCTCATATTGCAGAAAATTAGTCCTTTATTGTTATTCCCATCATGAAAGTTGAGAATGTACGGATAAAAACAAACATTTGCAAGTCAAAATACAATGGCCATATAATGAAACTGTAACCAAAGACATACTTTTCCTAACACACAATGGGTGAACACAATCAGGGCCAAATTGAAATTCTGATTCTATATATATATGAAGATTTGAAGATTTTCTTATACAGTAGTCTCAGCCTAAACGCACCGTGCTCCTAAGGGTGCATTTACACATAGCATGAGATTATGTGAACCTGTTCAATGGGGGGGGGGGGGGGTTGCCATCTCATTTCTTTGGTATTCTGTAGGAGTACCTCCCTTGACGGGGGGGAGTGGGGTCATTTTTGCCGAAAAGATGCCAAAACATGACTGTTTTATAAAGAATACCCAGATCGGGGTTGAGGCTACAGAAGGCGTTGAATTAGTGGTGGAAAAGAGCAAAAAGACCGACCCATTCTACTTATCGCGACCCCAGTGCTTTTTTGTCGTATCTCCATTATTAATAACAGTGAAAACAGTTCATAACAAAGAGTGAGCTAAAGCAGATCTCACGTTTTCATTGTTTAAAAAAATAGAGATAAGACAAGAAAGCACTGAGGTCACGTTATATGCCCTGACTAACATGTCGGAAACAGATAAGAGGAAGCTGTTGGTGATAATGATAGCCATAGGGAAAAGCATTCAGTCAAGCGGCTTTCAGAGTGACAACTCCAAAATGCCTGTCAATCATCTATTGCAACACAATAAATGCATGGATAACATCAGACACTCTGAGAGAGACACTTTTCTCTGATGATTCAATGAACAAGTATGTTTTAAGCTCTTTAATCCTATAGGCCTAACTTGTGCTCTACAGCATTCACATGTGTTGCACATCATATTCACAGGCCTTACTAAACATTACAGTCACCCAAACACCAGTGAGAAACCTTCTCTCAAAGAAGCATTTCGAGTGACCAATCATAAGACATTTCAGACATCCTTCCCAAACATATCGCTCACCCAATCCTTGACCCATGTGTCCGAGGACCGCTGGGTGTGAAAATGCTATACATCACTCTCTGTTCTGCATGAGGGGCAATCTCATCAAATATCCGCATGTCTGGACTTGTTTTATTGTCTTATGCAAGCTGTGTAAGTTGTAGCCAAAATTTCCCTTCGTCAAGGTTTACCTGTCAGCGTGTTTCATGCATCAAAGTGAGCGCTTAGAGGAAGTGACCGTGCATTTGTAAGTGTAAATTATATAGTTTTTAAGAAACTGTCATATAACAATAGCCTACGTTTGAGTGGAGTGTGCCCTTACATGGCATGGGTTTAGGCAGAGACTAAGTTACTGTAATAATAACCTTGTTTGCATCATAGGGCCTACTTGGAAGAAGTTTCTTCCAAAGGTAAGTAAAATATAGAAATAGATCAAGCTTGGCACTACCCAGCTGAATGGACAAGTTCTAGTAGGACAAGGAAGGCAGCATATATCTGGCCCCACGGAAAACTGCATTTTTGAAATAGAAAAATTGCAAGGTAAACCGCTTAAAAATTGCAAAAAATTGCAACCTTCCCATCCTAGGCGCATTACTACGGGCTTAACATTTTTACTTTAAAAAACATGACAAGTTTGAGTACCCGTAGCATAAAAGCAGCTCAGCCTTTTAAAAAATCATGACCCACAATACAAATTCATCAAATGTTATTAACAACATTTACTAGTAACAACACACGAGTACGTTAACAATAAAGTTATCGACCAAATATAATATGATAACGCATGACACAAAATAACGGAACCATCGGTTTTCGTAATAACTTTTAAATGAAGGCATAAAATATGACCAAATTTAGTACGTACCGGGTACTTGGTTCATGCAAAAATCTAGAAGTATGAGGTTTAGTCTATAAAAAACAGAAAAATTGACGAGAGATTTTCGAAACAACCTCTAAATACAAAATAAGCTTATGCTCCAATCAAATCAGATCCTGTTCTATTTTCCTCTTGAAACCTTCGATACACCGGTAATCTGTATTTAGATCTATTTCAGATATTTTCTGTTTTAAAACCGGTTGGTATTGTTTTAACACTAAGTCGAATCGTAATATACAGCTATTTTTTCCCCCCATTTATAAACAATAGTAATACATGTACTTATGTAAATCAAGACCATTTCAAAAGCACCCACTCCCGTGTGAACGCAGCTTAAGACGTTTTACATCGGGGTGTTTACGTACACGGTACGCGGACACATAGCCTCAGTGTCTACGTACACGGTAACCGGCAACCAGGCACGTAGTCTCAGTGTCACGTACACGGTAACTGGGCAGTTCAGAATTCCAAGTTCAGTTTTTGTCTTCCTGTGTTGCCTTCAACTCCAGCCCTCCCCTGACTGTACATTAAAAAAAAAAAAATCAATAGTTCTCCCATTCCGGAGCCCTATACTTCGTAGCGCACAGACTTTGAATGAACTTTGGTGACCCCAACCGGTACTCACAATGTGATGTGAGAGCACAGGTTCACTGACCGGTAACGATCGCGAGCCCGACAAGGCGCTTGTATAACTTTCTTTTTTTTTATTTCAACAAGTGACAGCACAGGACAAATTATATTGGTTAATTTTCATTCGGGTGGGTTACCGTGTACGCAGATACTGAGACTAGGTGCCCGGTTACCATGTTTGTAGACACATGCATCATGTACGAACAATATTTACGCGCGTGCACTCACACGCACACACACTCAGGTACACTTCACACCTGCACCCACCTACTTTCTTATCACACGCGCATGCTTACACACATTAGATAAAAGCCTAGCCCAGAGAAGGCCACCTTCTCGGCCTAGCCTATGTCTCAGTTCGTGTTGTACATGATGCATTCCGGCCTGAATTTCCTGTTATAGCTTTTAGAATACGCTCAGTAGGCTTGAGCTGGGGCGATACCATGATTTACGTAGGCCTATTGGCTCTGTGCTCGCACCATTTCGTATTAAAAATTCTGTTAAAATTAAAGCGATGGTGTATTTTTGCCAAAAATTGCAAGAAATTGCGAAAATTGCAAAAAATTGTGGGTTTATTGCGGAACTCGACGAAAAACGCAGCCACAATTGCAGCCGCAGGACCCCGATTTCCTGTAGGGCCAGATATATCACTACAGTGAAGGATTTAATGCTCAATACAAGAGAAAACAAATGCAGAGCTCTTCACCTTTAATTTCTGGTTAACCTCTTTTCTTGTCACACAGGGCACTTTAAAGATATTCATTATGAGGAATTTGTACTTTTTTACACTTAACAGTAACCAAGCAAACCACATTCAGTTTCACCCTACATTCCAACAAACGAGCATCCTCAGTACTTTTCCATAACACACACACACACAATCTATATACAACTCACGACAATCTAACTCCTCACTGTGACTCGCACATACAATTTTTTTCTTCCACAGACTCTGCTCATTTCACTTTCTTCCCCATCCAAAACTTAGTCTTTGGTTTCTCTAACAAACTTCCAGCTGCTCTCTTCAGCTTCCTTCGCTCTGACTGATGAAGATTCCTCTGTTGAACAGCTGTACTCACTTTCTTCTCCTGGTGGGTGAAAGAAAAAAAACAACTGAAAAGACACACAGACGAACGAGAAGACAAAAAAAGCAGCATAATGAAAGAAAGATAAAATGGAGATTTCATATTCACAAGGCCATGTTAAGATGAAATGCTGAATTGCATTTTGAAGCTTTAAAAAATGTGGAAAAGTAAGAACTGAGAAAAACGTGTTCAAATTTACACCATTTGCTTTTCAATACCTGAATGCAAATGGAAAATAAATTCAGAAAAGATGTTTTGAAGTGGTTTTTACAAGAAACAGCTCTTGAATTATTTTGTAAAATGGTTGAGGAATCCCCTGGTATGTATAATAATAACTAAAAAATCAACAAGTATTAACCACACCGACTATTTTTGCCGATATCTCGGTTCAAGGTCAAGCATGTCCTCAGACCAGCTCACATATTTACCTACCCCATATTTGGTTACAGCAATGAAAGAAAATTAAAAAATACTGAGAACATCATTTCAAATTGAAAACTAGCTCACGTTTGGTACAATATGGTACTCAAAAAAGTATGGCCCTCGGGATATGTGTCATCACACACATCAGGACCAGAAAACATAGTTGTGACAACTTAACAAAAACATCAACACTGATAAATTTTAGTGATCCAACAAGTTTTTAAAAATAATGAATTCACATATCAAAACAGAATTCAGTTACCAGTCCACAGTTTTCGTTACAATGTAATTGAAAAAAATTGCGTCCCACCGTTCTGAGGAATTTATGTCAGTGGTTTGACCATGAAGTATTTATTCCATGGTTTCAGCCAATGAAATATTTGTTCCATGGTTTCAGAATCTAGCTTTTCATTGATTTTAAACAGTTCTCATATGCTTATGCTGTGATCAAAAAGAAAAACCATTCATTTCTCATTCTTGGGGGCTCCAGTGGCTAAGTGAGTAGTGAGTTTTGACTCAAGCAATGTCAAGCAAGTGTCGGTGACACGGGGATCAGATGGGTGGTCACTGGCGTATGTCCTTGAGCAAGACACGACAACCCTAGCTCAAATTTCAGGGCGCTGCACAGTGGTGACCGACAGTGGCATTGTTTGTAAACTGTTCTGTATTTGTGTAATAGTGTGTATTATGTATGTATTTATGCATGTATGTAGTATTTATAATTATGTATGTATGTTTGCCATTGTAAAACAAAGTGCCCTTCTGATGCGAATAAAAGTGTAATTTAGTATTATTATTATTTATTATTGACAAATTTGACTTTCAATATGAAGTCACACTTTATTTCTTGAAATGAGAGACAGAGTTTTTCACAAACCAGCTGATCTTGGCAATTGTTTGCTGGTCACTGACATAGATTTCATTTTAGAAATGCAAGAAAAGAAAAGTTCCATTAATTGCATGGATTGAACACATTCTAGAAAATCAATAGCCCTATGTACTGTCACAAAGAACTAAGTTGTCTTGGGTATTTTACAGAACAACTCATCTTGGCTATCATATGCTAGTGATTTATAGTTTTGATTGCCCTTCGGGAGAAAATTTAAAAAAGAAAAGTTCCTTTAAATGCATGTATTGAACTTATCCCACAGAATCAATAAATTGTCCCTCGGGACATGATGTGACAACAAGGAACACAGATTCACAGGTTTGTAAGGGAAAAGCTTACCATCTCAGATTTGTATCATATTTAAGTGCAAGCTTTTAGCACTGTTTTAACAAGGTCATGAAAAGTAAATAATCCAATATTGGTTAAAATATTGCTAGAAGAAAACTTTTTACTTTTAAAATGTACCTCGTAAATCAGGACACTGGAATACACCCACTGAGCAAATAAATTTATGTTATGTCAGAATTTGTTTTTGTCTTCACGCATCACACGGGACAATTCTAGTGTCCATAAAATGATCATCAAATTGCTTGATTACCACTGAAGCAACTACCTTCTCTCAACATTTGTCTGAAAGTTGACTGTCCACAACAACTGTAAGAAATGTTTGGCCCTTGTCAGAGCACAACAAAATACCTCTAATTCCGACACCTTTATTATCTTGGACCATTATATAATGCAAATGTACCATGAATCACCATCAAGACAGCTCAATCATGAGTAACAGTTTCCTTCAGCACCAATGATAAGAGGTCTAATGAGTCAGAGAATTTCTTAAATGTCTGTACCAAAGCAAGATTAGCCCCTAGATAGAGCAGTAATCTGCTTCTGGAGAGGTAATTTAAAAGGTAGTCACACTCAGACATGCATTCAGGTCTAGTCCATTGAGTTGACACATTATCTGAATCAGATAAACCAAGGCAGCACCAAAAAATAAAACTATTACGAAACGGATCCTATGCTTGATTTTGAATGAAAGCAGATGAGGCTCCTAGCAAAAGAAAAAACATTTGTGAGGTGTGCTGACAAAATGAGTTATTTCTCAGATTTCAGCCTTATGGAAATTGATACATCAACTTTATAGGAGGAGTTTGAACAATTTGTAAGTTTGGAATAATAAAAGAAACGGTAGACATGATATGAAGAAAATGGGGTCAATTGAAAATCTGAAAATCTGACCCCTGTGTTGATTTTCAGCCGATATCTCCATTCTTGGATTGCGAGAAGTAATTCATTTTGTCAGCACGCCTCACATTTCAATATCAAGAGAAATTTGGCTCATACAGTAGAACTTGTGTAGCGTAAGACGTAATCGCAGGGGAACCAGAAAAAAATTCCGTCTTAGACAGGGGAATTCAGGGGGAGATGGAGGTTGGTGGGGGGGGTTCAAAAGCCCAGCCGGTGGGATCAAGGATCGCTTGTCCGATCGGCAAACAGTGGCCAAACTTCACACCTCGCAATTGCTATCCTGTCTGATAATGACATGCGTCAGTCTTACTTATCCAATTACCATAGTGCTTGCCTTTCATAGGACCACTGTTTGACCAATTAAAAACAAACTCCCTGGGAAACCCCTAAATTTCACCCCTACTCCTCTTCCTTGCCCCTACTCCTCTTCCTTGCCCAGCGGCATGGCCATAGTGTTAAGTTAAGAGCCGGAGGAACGAAACTTGCGGGTTTTGTTTCAAATCAGGGTTGAGCGGGCAAAGCATTTTCCGTCTTAGACAGGTGAAACCATCGGAAGGGACCCGATTTTTCTTTCCATTTCCGCGTTGGACAGGTTTCCCTTTTATACAGGTAATTAAAGAGGAATATATCAAGGGGGGGAGTGGGGAGATTCCGTTAAGACAGGTTTCCGTTAAGGCAGGTTCGACTGTACTTTTAAAACATAATATTACAAAAATATACAACAATCAGAGAATTGTCACCAGCTCCACTCGAAAAATACACAAGCTAGCCAATTTTTGCCACTACAACAATTCTAATGTGGAGCAAAAACATAAATCCATAGATACTCACCTTCTTCAGAGAAAACGTCATTTCCCTGTTTCCAAGAGACCCTTCCGCACGAGTAACGCCATCTTCTTCAGCTATTCTGAGCCGATCAGCAAGTGATTTCCTTAACAAAATAAACACGAATTATTGACAACCACACATCAGAAAAATAAAATCTTTCAAAGAGACAAGAGCAAACACAAACGAACAAGAACAGACATACAGGATGTCTAAAAGAAAGAAGTCCCACTTAAAGGGCAATAACTTGATCATCGCAGCATTTATCATTAATTTTAACAAAACTTAAAACAAATTAAATTCACCCAGAAGGACGTCAATTTTGTAAATGTGAAGAAAATCAAGCAACAGGTTGGAGATACAGTCAAACCTGTGTAAGAGGCCACCCATTGTCAAGGAGGAAAGTGGCCGTATAAGACAGGTGGCCGTCTAAGGCAGGACTGATAAAGATGAAGAAAACAAACCATTCCCGTCTGAGGTCCCAATCGAAAGTAGCCGCATTGTTGTTGTTTTTGTCGTTGTTGTTGTTGGTTTGTATTTTGTTTGTAATTTTTATTTTGTTGCTCATTTTGCACAAGGGTGACAAAACGAAATGTATGGGACGAGGAAGACCGAGTGCCATGTTAAAACAAACACATGGGTCGCCACCACTCGGAGAACGAGCAACGCTTCTGTCACAAGTTCACGTCAACGTCCATTGTTACTTTGTTACAGACTGGGTAAACAGTGACCACTCATCTCACTTACGATTTCTGTATGAGTTCTGGGCAGGTCTTATGGGTTATGAGGGATCACACGCTTACCTCACCAGTAGCTGAAAATTGGTAGCTATTGGTCAACAGAGGGAGGGGCCTACACAACATGATCGGTTGGAGGGACTACCTAACAACAACGACAGGTGATTGAATTATTATGACAGCTCGCCCACAACGCCTGGGGCCAAAGCACAATTTATGACAAAACGTAATAGAGTCACTAAGGTGGCCGTCTAAGACAGGTGTTATTGCTGAATGTGATAGGGGTTGTGTGTTAAAATATGGTGGCCGTGGCCGCGTTGGACAGGTGCCCGTTTTACACAGTTAAATTATATGGAAAAACCGGACGCAAGGGGGGGAATGGAAAGTGGTCGTTTGTACAGGTGGCCGTCTTATAGAGGTGGCCGTCAGGGCAGGTTTGACTGTATATCATGTTTTAAAAAATTCAACCAGTAAAATGCAAAACTTCACTTGTCAAAAGTGTAAAGCTACAGGGGTGTGATCGTCCCTTTCTGTTTCCGGATATGGACATTAAAACCACGATAGTCACTTCAGGTGGATATCTCACCATGCTGAGAAAGTTTTAGAGAAGTTTGGGGAGCAGAAAGTGTCATGCTTTAGAGGTCTGGCTCTGGTTGGAAGGGGCCACACCCTGTTCATCAAGAGTGGCCCTTAAATGGTCGCAAGACAGGTTTGTGGAACGCCTTATGAGTCGAAAGTTAACAAATGAATGACCACCTCCTTCCCCTAAACAGGGTTCCTGCCATGAACTTCCCATCAATTCAAGGAGGTTTCAAGGAGAAATTTTTTTAATTCAAGGAGATTCGGTCAAAAAATTCATGACGAAAGCCTATTTTCGAACGCCTACACTTGTCCGAAAGGAACCATATAATAGTTTCCATTTTCCTATAAAAACTGTTTCCAGGGTGACTGCCAACCCGCCTTCTCAATTTTCCAGGCCGGGGTGGGGGGCTCATCCATTCTCCATGGGCATATTACATAACAATGACAGTGTTTGCTCCATTTATATATTATAAACAAATAATATAATATATAGACACACACGTGGCACGCACGCATGTAGGTACATTATATCCAGTCAACAACATGATGCCAGTGTGGTACTGGGGTACTGTGACTTAGGTATTTCAGTCTGTTCTTACTTATTTATATTTTCCCCCTCATCATATTCGTCTATATTAACTATAAAAAAAAAAAAAATCTTGCTTTGAGCCTGAGAAAAGGCCTAGAACCAGAATATCCACTGTCAAGAACCAGTCTTGGTATCATGATTCATATTATAAACGTGAAAGACAAAAATTATTGCTCTAACTCAAAGTAGAGCTATAACATGAATGGCTCAAGTAGACCTATTCTGTGTGAGAGGTGTAAGAACTGTGGGAGGGCAAGATGCAGTGACTCTGAAAATCTGCAAATCTTGAATAGAAAGTTAAAATTATATAGAATACACATGTACAATCAATAAAACAGGAACCCTTTAGTTACAAAAAGACGGCTTACAAAGTTTGAGTATGACTGATCCCGATTCCACACAAGGCCTGCCCCAACGCGCGCTTTGCAGAGAGCTTTAGATAGTAGATCTAGATCTAGTAATCAAAATTCTGAAATGTAAAATCTGCTTCCAAGTTCAGTTTTTGTCATCCGGTGTTGCCTTCAACCCCACCCCACCCCCCTCCCCCGCGTGCGTCTTTTAAAAAAAAATCAATAATCCCCCCATTCCCGAGTCCTATACTTCGCAGCGCTCAGAATTTGCATGAACTTTGGTGACCTCAACCATCGCCGATACTCACGATGTGACGAAAACGCACTGGTTCAATGACCGGTCACGAAGGCGAGCCCGACAAGAAGCTTTCTTTTTCTTTCTGTTTTTTTTCACAAGTGACAGCACAGGAAAAACTTATTATTTTCATGGCGACACAGCGTATGTAATGCAGAACCTGCATGTTACAAATATGGCGCTATCAGACAACTATAGGTCCTACCGGCAAATTTCTAGGTGGTAACGAAAGCGAAAGTAGATCTTGATTTTCCCAATCGAGCTTCGGTATCACACATACACTTCCACTTTTTGCCGCCATAACCGCCTGTGCGCGTGTAACGTACTCTCAGGCCGGGAAACGCCGAATGAATATATATATCACAACTGTGACCCACAAAAATGGACTCAAGGACGTTATCGGATTTGGTTTTCAAATATTCGAGAACGTTTATGTATTTTCCCAAGTCTTTCACTGGGCAATTTACAGATTTCAGCAAATTCCCGTTGCATTCCGGGTCTCGGCGATTTTTTTTCTCCAATTATTGGGTAATTCCAGGGGCCCCCGGGATTCCCTGGGCCTGGCAGTCACCCTGTACACGTGTTCCTGTCCGATCTGGCAAAATTCAAGGAGTTTTCAAGGAGATTTTTCCTTGTAAACAAATTCAAGCAGTTTTCATGGACTCCTTGAATTCAAGGAGGCCGCGAGAACCCTGCCTAAACTTGAGCCCCTTCAATTGGTTAAGCTGTTGTATTTGGGGTATTTTGACAGAAGAGTCTATGAAAACCCACGAAAATATCTAACAAATGAAACTCAATGTTGAACAGGATGTCCAAAGAATTGACCCAGACACATGCAAGAGGGTAATTCAAAATTTCCAGTGGCATACTGGAGCTTGTATGAAGAGAACTGGTCAACACCTGACAATTTAAATCGCCATCCCTGAGTTTATTTTGCAATATAAATTTGGCATAAATTTGACCTTCAGTGCATAAATCGAGACTTTGAAATAGAACAATATGGCTGATTTTTAAGAAGTTGCAGAATTTTGCATTTTACTCAATTTTTAGTTGAAACGTTAAAACCTTGATATTTTTTTAACATGTCGGTTGATTTTTTTTTCATACTGAAAAATGTATTGTCACCAGATTATTATTTTTTTTTTATAGTGGAGGGTTTTACGGCGCTCGCAACTGCATAAGGTCATATGAGCGCCAAGGGGTGGGTGTCAACAGAGAAGTCTTTACAGGGAATCAGACTTACTCTGCTCACCTCTCTAGCTTCAACAGCACAAGGTCTGCTTCGACTATCAAGGCACCCCGGAAATAGCGGGTCACAAAAGAGTGACAAACATACAAAAGAAGTAGAGGAAAATGACAATAGTAAGGATCAGGAAGGAAAAAGCAGCAGTTCCCTGTTGTAGATCAGGCACAGTTATGAGCGTGACATGAGTCAGCCCATTTACAATTCTACTATGCTTGAAAGAGAAATGTCCCCCCTTTGGGAATGGCCTAAAGACACTACAGTCAGTGGCACTGCCTCGGGGGGTATGTCACCAGATTAAATTTTACTTCCTGAAAGTTTTGTTGAAATTGGTCCCAAGACGTCCTGGGTTATTGACCTATCAATGGGTCTTCATTATTTTGGATACCTTGTTTAAAAATGTCCTGTGCACCTGATGGAATATAGAAATTTCCAAAGTAGGGCAGCAAATCATCTTTATGCAGACTATTTAGTCAAAAACTCTGGGTGAAATTTACTATAGGATTCATTCCTAGTCTCGCTAGCATTCAAAATCTTTTCAGCCAACATTTTTACTTTTCAGGACATGAAATTTACACAACAAATTGAAAGTCTTCTTTAGGGAGGAGAGTAAAAAGTGGTGTTATTTTCAAGCATCATTTCGATTTATCAACATGTACTTGTACCACACACAATCACTCATAACTCACTTGGCTTCTTTTTTCTTGTTGCTATCTCTTTTGACTCCAAGTTCCTCCCCATCCTTGATTTCAAATAGCCTGGCCTGCTTCCTTTCTTCCATTCTGCGATTTTGTTCCTCTGCCTTCTTTTCTCTTTGTAGCTTTCGGTGCTGCTGTTTCACTTCCTCCGTCCATGTTCTTTCATCATCAGAACTGCTGTCTTCATCATCACTGGGACGGCCTTCGAGTTCATCCTCTCCCTGCATGATATGAAGAATCACACAATTAGACCTCTGTACCATCTAGATCGAGATACACTTCTAGAATGTAGAAGCAAGCACAAAAACAGACACTGTGGCTTACACGTCTACAAAGCAAGACATCTGCTATCGTGCAAAAACAAAAACTTTTGCTTGTGCCAGATTTCTTAAATTAACAAAACAGGGTGTGCAACCCTGCCCCCACAACATGGAACTAAATCTGAGAAGTAGGATGTTCCAACAAACAAAAAATACATTTTGTAAAAAGTCTTTATATCAAGATAACGTAAGTATTGTAGGTTTCAAAATTTGTCAAGGAATTTAAAATTTTCAAATACAAAAGGTCAGAGATAAAAGCATCAGGTAAGGATTGTTTTATTTTTTTCTTTCAGGGTATACTCAAAATGTTTTGTGCATTAACAGCGAACAGACAAGCTCCAGATGCTGACAACTACAGTCAACAGTCGGAACCTGCCCTGACAGCCACCTGTTCAAGACAAACATCAGAAAAACTACTTTCCACTTTCCCCTTTTGTTTTTTAAATTAATTAATGGTACTGCCAAGACGAAAACTTAACAATGAGGCCAAAGTTGCTATATTCTATCAACAAACAGGCTCAATACTTGTTTAAGACAACCATGCATATTTTGTCATTGCCTGACACATTGCAATAAATTATGTCTCATTATTGTTAGCCCCTCCAACAAATGAACTGCTGACTATCATCTTGCTTAGGCAAGGTTATTGATCTCTTCCACCGTTACCCAAGTTGACCAACTTGCACCAAATTTATTGCTGATCATGAGTGAGGCGTGCAAACCGTAAGAGTCCACAAACGAACCATCCACTAACCACATACAAATCACTGGTGAGATTAGTGGCCGCCTTTTTGAACACACTCACATAGGCCCACATTGACAGGCACATATATTATACAGACAAAAACATAGACAGATGGAAAGGCACAAACACACAATACACAGACACACCCACTGCGACAAGCACTGAAACAGACACACAATGGCACACACACACACGACCCCATGCCCCCTTTTACCCCCCCCCCCCCAAATGACATTTAAATGGGCATTAAGCAGCCCACTGCCTGGGACCACTTTGAGTTGGGATATAAGACAGGAATACTTTGTTTTCTTCATTTTACCTGTCCTGTCCAAGAAATCCACTTTTGCCTAAAAACCCAGGTTTTTCCACAAAAATGGGTTGCTGTCTTGTACAATTTTGACTGTAAAATGTAGTCAAAGCACAAACTCACTCCCACCTTCAAAGCCAAAAATCACTCATTAACAGGTTGGAACAATATGGTTCCAACAAGAATGTATACAACACCACACACTTAACTGGCTGCCCTAGCCATATTTTAGAACACATTCCCAGCACAGAGAACAAGCAAGTGAAGGATTACAGTATTCACTAGTATGAACTTCTTTTCTTTGAAACTTCAGTAAGAACCATAAAAAAAAATACAACTGGAAGAGAACATTACCCAACAGTTGTGTGCTGCTAACCCTCCGCCCTGTGAGCAGATAATACAAACAGTGAGAGAAATGTGCACATAAATAATGCTCAGCATCTGGAGCCTGTTCTTTTTTATAAATGTGTAATTACTAAAAGCATTATGCACTATTAAACTCAAAGAGTTATCCAATAGGTAGCAAAACAATCTATAGCAGCTTCCTCATTTTAGACGTTTCAAATCTGACAGCAGCTTAAAGTCTCTAGGTCGCTCAGGGACATCAGATATCTAGCTAGACAGATGAGTTCTTGCGGAGTGGTGCATTCAAAAAGACAGGATACAAAACTACAATATTAACCTAAATATATAAAAAACAGCACGTCCACAATAAATGTGCTCTTCTCTACACTCACAGACAGAACTTTACCTCAACTTCCTTGAACTGTTTTCTCAATGCATCCTTCTCATTTCTTTTCTTTCTTGCCTTGTCCAATTTTGACATGACAGGGTTGATGAGCCGATATTCTTCAGACTCCGGATCAATCTGGAAGTCTGGGTTATTGAACATGGCAGAGAATCTGTCGTCTTTCAGGATGCTGTTCACAGCCTTGTTCTGGAGAAGACAAAGTCATATATATTAAAAGAAGTAAACTCTTCCCATAAAAAATAAGTGCTTTTCAAGACAAAATGGTGTGGAGGTTGTTAGGAAGGGGAAAGGATGAGAAGGAAAAGACACTAAAATACAAGACTCTTGAAAATACTGAGCTCTTGAATACACAGCTCGATTTCTGTGATCAAATGTTATAATACTCAGTAGGATCGAGATTTAAATGGAATAAACTGTTCCACAAATATCACACGGCTGTTGGGAGGGATCCAATGCAAAAACTCAATTCTCCCCCAAACCAGTCTTTTCAGACATCAAACACCTGGAGGGGGGGGGGGGGGGGGGGGGGGGGGGCTGGCTCTCGTGGCCTAGTGGTTAAAGTGTTTGCCTCTCATTCAATAGGTTCGGGGTTCGAATCCAGATCATCATTGCCTTTCTTACCCTAGGATAAAGGCCACAAATCCAGATAGTGCTGAAAAGTTTTTTTTCCAAAATTTTCAACTTTCACATCCTTTCCTGCTGTCTAACAATGTTCTGTCGTCTGCTTTCGAATCCACTTTGCCCCCTCCTCTGGGCTTTTTACTGCTGTCTTTCAGCGACACCCCTGATCTTATAGAAGGTAAGATCTACACCTCTAGCCTTCTCGGACAAGGGCGAAAAATCTCAAAGGTCCCCTGTGCAAAATGCGCACGTTAAAGATCTCTTGGTGGTCCAAAGCCGATAAAAGTAGGCTTCGGCCGCCACCCGAGTAAAGTTCAAAATTTCCTACCAACTGAAAATGTTTAATGTGTCCCGTGCGCTCATATGACCTCACACAATTGCGAGCGCCGTAAAACACTTACCAAAAAAAAAGTAACACTGGGTTTGTCTCTTACCTCACGTTTTCTGGGATTTGCCTTTTGTGCCTCATCTTCCTCCATCAACTTTTGTGCTAGCTCTCTGTTGACATTAGGCAATTTCTGGGGAAAACAATTCAAGATCCACTCGTGCTCAATAGACATCATACAATTTTTTATAGACAAAATGCTGCACATACAAAATCCCCCCATTTGAAAAACAGGGTATCTACCCCCATACTTATTACTTAAGGCCATCAATCAATTATATGCCTCCATTTCAAAATCTGTGCCTCACCCTATTCACACTTCTCACTTTTTAAAATCCAAAATATGAATCTGAGAGAGACAGGCACAAAGCGTACTTAATACTTTAAACACATATTATCAAACATTTGAGAAAAATTACAAAAAAGAAAGGTACCGGTACAGAAGTATCAACATAAGAGATATATCGTCAACCAGCTGATGTTATATGGCAAAAATTTTCAAAAAAAATTTTTTGTTGCAGTATCGAGATCTATAACATTGGCTGCATGTGCTCAATAAAATATTTTGTGGAAATTCAAAATCTAAATGTTGAAAAATGCAATAAAAAACAAAATGGCTCGGCCACAGGCCATCAAATCTCAGGCCATAATATCCGTAGCCATGCTCTCCTGGGCAGCACAACTCATGAGCACTTCATGACCACCGGCATGGCCACGGGTTACGGTGGCGGGTGATCACCTGTGCTGGGACAAAGGTTTGCATTATGGAGACAATTATGTTCTTTTTAGATATGACGAAAATATGTACACATTTGGGCCTTCTGATGACAGCAAGAGGGTAATAATTTATTGCTTTCTCAAGACTGCTGAAGGAGATTCAGATGCTGCTACGAATACGGTGAATCTATGAAGGGTTATTACATGACCCATGGGTGCTAGCTATGAGTGACAGAAAACATAGATTAACCCTTTTAGAGCCATACTGGCCATACTGGCTATTACCAGCTTTCCTGCTGTAGAGCCATACCGGCTTTTCTCGGCCAGACACACCCCCGCTTAGTGCAGCCTTAGAAATAAAAATGTTTCACTATAAATTTAGATGCTGACGTCCTAGATCTTTACAGAGTATCTCGCGATGTGTTATTGTTAGCTACGGAAAAGGTCACATGGTGGAAATGAGTTCAAAACACAATAGAAACTCGAAGACAAAAAGAGTGTTTGGACACACAAGTTCGCCCAGTTGACACAGTACAGTGCAAGCATGAGCACCTCAACCTACACTACACTGCAACTTCAACAATCGAAAACAATGGCTGCCCTCACAGTTGATGATGTTCTAGATGAAACTGAGCGAGATGACGAGTCAAGATTTTTATTTCCAAGCATGATGCATTGCATGGAAAATGCATTGTTTACATTCTACACAAGCCAAGGATTCAAACCTAAAGACATGTCAGTATAAAAAAAAGTATGAGAAATGTCTGATTTTGTCTCAGTTTAGACATAGAGAAACCAACCTTGAGCTTGACCCGACTTGTCCTCTCCTCTTCAATCTTTTCTCGTACTTTCGACTTTCTGTACTTGTCAAAAGCGAATGGATCAGCAATGGATTTAGCCTGAAACAACAATGTAAGCATGATAGATCAAGGTCTTCTTCAACAAATTGTTTTTAAAAGATGAATCTCAATAAGCAAGCAAAACATGGACTACCACAATAAGTTGTCCTAATTATTTTTAGGAAGTGTCTAGGGAGTCCAGGGAAATTATTTGTGATGCGCACGCGCGATTCACCGGTTCACACGAGTTCTCGCATCCGTTTTCTTCTTCTTTAAAGTGCCCGCTGCTTCATTGATGCTTCCCCCCTCCCCCCAGTGTTTCCGACTTTATCCGATGTAAAAAACTACATCTAGATCTTTGTTGCGTGGCCTCTTGTGATATGCAAAGATATATAAAGCTTAATCTAGAATTCACCATCGGAAGTTCTGATGGCCAAATGGACAGCGTGTCTGCGTTTAAAGTCATACAATTACTTTATGAGCGTGGGATCGAATCGCAATCCCGGAAGGTCCCCCCCAACTGACCAACAATTTTTCCCCATGATCATTTGTTTTTCCTTTTACCAATTTAGGACTGGTTAAAGTTAAATAGTGGCTTTACTTGGTGTGTGAAATTTCATTCTTTTAAAAAAAAAAAATTTTAGCTCAGCTTCTGGGGGGGGGGGGCTTAGTCTGTACTCTAATGTTCCACCATTTACGCGTTTGATTGTCTAATGTCAAAACCAGAGCACCACTTCACTTTTTAAAAAGCTCATTAATTGTTTCCAATAGATACCCTTTTCGACACTCCTGCAAAAATTCTGAAAGTAAGATACTTCAGACCAACATATCTCTTTACTAAACAAGGGCACAAAAAGAGCATTTTGGAAATTTAGATGCTGGAACCTTTGAATATGGTTTAAATACATATATTATACAATCCAACTAGGATCCTGGTTTCCCTAGCCTCTTCCTTTTTTTTAACAGAAAGTTGTGAATCAAAGGAAAAACATGCAAAAGAGGTGTAACAAAGAAAATCAAATATGGTGATGAGGTAATTTGCATGAGAACAAAACAAAACTAGAACCAAACATAATCATCTCATTCACTAACTATTCTGCCACAACGTTTTGAACCAACATATTCTAAAATTCTGTAAATAGCCAAACTAACATTAATAGAGGGGAAAACCAACATATGCTTACCTTGTGATATAACCTAATGTCGATAAAGAAACCATGCATCACAGCTCGAAGCAGGTTTGTTCCTATCAAATGCCCCAGACCGAGTTCTTCCAGCTCAGTTCTCGTTACAAACTTGTAATCATCATACACTGAAAAATAAATCCATACAAAAACACATGCATCAAAAGAGTAGAACAAATTAAACACATTTTCTGGAAGAGCATAAATGTTACAGATATATTTGTGTCAAAGTTCTTTAAATTATGTCCTTGGGAAAGGTACATTACCTACTCAGTGAAAAATAGAAATCACACAAAGCTTTCTTGTTTGTAACCATTGACTACCTACTGGAGTCTGTGTAGCAATGGTTAGGCTATTGCATTGATGTCCGGTTGCTCGGAATTGAAAAACTATATCTGAACAAAAGGTAAAAGATAAAAAATTGTAACTGATTCGTCAGCTACTTGAATCAAGCTGAATATCACTGAAAAAAAGTTTCACATCCCAACTGAAACAAACAAGATTATTAAGGAGTCTGGCTGCTTCGGTCTGGTCTGTCAGGGCCAACCCAAGTTGGCTGATATACTCGACCCTAACAGAAATGGAGAGGTACTCACAAAAAGTCTTGTTTGTGTGAGAATTGAGCTCACATCTTTGTTGTGAACAACCCCAATCAAATGACAGCTTGTCCAAAGCCCTAACCACTCAACCAAGGTACTTAACTCTTTTTATCCTAGCAGTACCCCCACGGACTCTGTACCAGTCCTGGTGCCGCCGCGCCGTATGAGTCAGAAGTCAGTGCGTATAGTTCAAAGTGCTATATTTCTTACATTTACTCTAAGATGTTAAGGAAATTTGACAGTTATGTTAGAAATTGAATGTAGTTTTTAATTATGTAGGTGGTTAGGAAATACACCAATAGCATTATGTAGATTTGAGGTGTATTCCACCCTCGAACTTGACCCTGATTGTCGCGCCCATGACGTCCCAGTGGATTTTATAGATGTAGATCTAGCCCTACCCATCGAGCACGAATTCCAGTTCTGACCCCTTCACCATGATCTGAATCGTTATTAGATGAGTCTAAGTCCTGTTTCTTATCATCCACAACGGAATTTACGGCACTTATTTCAGAGTCACTTTCATCAAATTAGTATCATTCCCCCTCACAACCCAGCGCCACTTCAAAAAGTACTTCGTCGGTCGTGAATGTGCGTTTTCGAGACATTTTTCAAGCTTCTACACCCATCAAAAACAAAGAAACAACTATAAATAGGAAAATTAAAATATTCAGACAGAGCTAGCATCGCCGTATTTGCGTATTTTGGTATCACAAGCAAAACTAGCTTCTTTGACGTGACCGTATCGCTGTTCCGAGAATACTCGTAGCCCGGACTGGTCCTCGTTACGAGTATACTCATAGCCCGGATAAAAAGAGTTAACAGAGTGATCTAGATTCTTTTAAATTAAAGGGCCACAAACTTCAAGTCACATACAGAGAATGAAAAAGGTCAGCTTTTTCTTTGAGTTAAGAGACACACATCAACAGGATAATGGTCAATGAGTACAGGGAAAAAGCAAGACTACCAGTGGCACCCTCCAACCAATCACATAGGAGTATGTTCAAATTTCATTATAAAAGTGAGACCAAACAAACTTCCTGAGACAGGAAACAGTTACCTGTGTTTTCTTCCTTCTCCTCCAACTCTTCTGTCATGCCATCTAAACTGGAGCACCATCGTGGGGCAGGGCCAATACTCTGTCAGGGACAAGAATAAAACATTGTCTCTCTCTCTCTCTCTCTCTAGTGGGGAGTCAATGATAACTCTATCTCTCTCTCTCTCTCACACACACACACAAACATACCACACACACATAGAGAGAGAGAGAGAGAGAGAGAGAGAGAGAGAGAGAGAGAGAGAGAGAGAAAGAGAGAGAAAGAGAGAGAGAGTTATCATTGACTCCCTACTATCCTACTATCTGAGCAAAAGATTTTAAAACTTAACTAATTGGTATGGTCAGCTGCTTGAGTCAAGCATTAGACTTGACATATATATTTACAAGCCAGAAACCAGAAGACAAGATTCCACATGCCATTAGGAGCAACACAATTAAATATAACAGAAGAAAGTTATTGTCTAGACATGTTTTTTGACACGGCAGCTGTGCTGACTTTGCTCATTAAAAAAAATACCCATTCAGTGCCACTTTAGGATCAAAACTAGGAATCCACAAGGAAAATACACTTGGAAGTTGAAGTATTGTCATCAGACAACGGTCATATACATGTATACTCCCTACCAAACAGCAAAGTAAAACAAATGAAGTACATGATGTTCAAACATTTCTTACGGGTATGAAATAGGTGAGAATCTTGGGAGCCTCATTGGCCAGAAAGAGCAACCCTGAGTCTGGATAGGTACACAGCTGGTTCAAGTTCACTCCTGGTTCAATGGCAGTCAGATGCTTTCCCTGAGAGGGAGAAATACAGAAAATGACTGTGTGAGAACATTTTCAAGATCTCCAAAATAACAGTAAACCCCAAATAACCAAAATTGCTTCTCAAATCACCTTGAGACTCTAAGAGTAGCCTATCAAGTTCCACTAAACACACAACCTGGAAAAAGTGAGACTTAGAACTAAAAAAATTAAATACAGTCAAACTCGT
This sequence comes from Aplysia californica, assembly GCF_000002075.1. Lineage (NCBI taxonomy): Eukaryota > Metazoa > Mollusca > Gastropoda > Aplysiida > Aplysiidae > Aplysia > Aplysia californica. The sequence continues at coordinate 589,997 of NW_004797517.1, read as the reverse complement.
CAACGAAAACCTAACATAATGAAATCTCCTCACTCCTCCGTCCCACCACCACCACAACTCGATAAATTCCTCTATAATATATCTCTTTAAGATGGAAACCTGCTCAACCTGGCAATAGAAAGAGAAATTTCTTTCCCCAGGAGGATTTTGACCTGTTAAAATCAGCAAATATTTTGCCCACTCAGCCTTGATTTTAAACAAAATTGGAAGTTTGGTTCCATCAGCTTTAACCTTTACGCCATGCCGCCAGGCGAAGAAAGTGGGAAAGGGTGCGGTTTTGGGGTAAATGTAACCCAACCATGTGTGCCCTGAGCCATGCTGATGGTCTGGGTGGTGTGGATGTGAAATCTCACCACAATTTGTGTGAGTGCTCGAGTGATGATCCAGCACAGAAAATTTCCCAGAGTAGCCAGATATGTGAAATTAATTTAACTACTGCCTGCCGCCTTGATCGTACAACCAGCCGAGAAAAAAGTTCCTGAAATCATTACATGTGGAGGAGAGGTGGTATTGATTGATTGTCTAATTCTACCAATGAGTGGGGCTAAGGGTCGAAACAAAGGAGACATTCAATCATTTGTTTACATCCCCTTGCCTGCTAAAAATAAGTCTCCGAACTACAACAAATTCCCCAGAGGCTGTATTTGATGCGATTCCTTTGTTTGAAGGGCTATAGCTCACTTCCTATAAGCACTAGATATAAAAAAGGATACATCAATAAACAAACAATCATGTGGTAGAGACATCTTTTTTGACAAATTTATCCTTCTAAGTAAGACAGGTGAAAGCAAGCACGATTTTTCCCCTTACAATTTGGATCGCTGTCACTGTTGTTCAATATATCTTGCAAATGATGACGTGGATTTTCTTCTAAAGAATTGAAATCCTTGTCATCACTATCTGCATCACAGTAAATTTCAGCAACAGTCTGAGGATCAATGCTCAGCTTTAGCAACGCCATGGTGGCAAATGCGGTCGGCATGCAAGAACCACTGAGATACAATTAATTATTGGCAGGCTGGCTTTATCTTTCACTAGCAACACAAAAACACCTCTCTTTGTTTAAAATGCTATCAAGCACTAGTCCTGCACATAGAAGCCTTCAAATATATACATGATTGCATCAGCAAGAGAACAATGAAAAAAAGTCTATAACTCTCTTCATTCAAAACTGTGCAGAAGTAAAGATATGAACAAAATAAAACTTGGGTTGTCAAGGGTGTACCAGGCACGCCCACAGGACAGGAAAGGAGTAACTGGTCAAACAGCGATCCTATGAGTTGCAAGCACTAGTGACAATGGATAAGTAACACTGGTGCATTCTGAGATGCTTGGATAGCACCAGACAACCCTTGATCCCACCACATATGGGTTGGCCCTCTGGACCCCCCCCCCCCCCCCATCCCCCTAAATTCCCTTGTCCAAGATGGACTTTTTGTTTCTAGTTTACGTGCAATTCCATCTTGGACAGGTTCAACTGTAAAAGCATTTTTGTCCATAAAGTATTTTGCAGTCTTCATCCAGTTTTGTTTTTAAGAAACAAAATGAAGTATGTGAAGAAGAGAGTGCAAGTCCATCAACCTAAAGTCTTGTGACTACATAACATAACAGCACACACATCCAACTTACATTATTTCTGTTCCACATTTTCAATATTTTTGTATCCATAGAAAGTACAAGATCTTGTCCATCTTGAAAATCAATGGATTTGATAGGGAGCTCATAATTGTGATCTTTCACTAAGAAAGGTTTCATCGCTCTCAAATCATACAATAGCACCTGTGGGAAAAAAGTAAAAAAGCATGTACCAAACTTTGGACTATCTTATTTCAGGATTTCCTTTAAAACGAAATGCAAGTAATGGCCACAATATTTTTTCAAAAAATTATAAAGAACAAAACTTAAACCTACACTTTATATACTGCAGGCTGTTATAGAGAGAGAGAGAGAGAGAGAGAGAGAGAGAGAGAGAGAGAGAGAGAGAGAGTTTTACGAAGCAGGTTGTTTCAGCACGTGAGACATTATTTTACTAATGTCCTGTCTTGTTGTGCATATGCGCGAGTACACCTAATCTTTGTGACGTCTACTGCCATTGTTAAGGACCAAGACAAATTTCTCCCTGCGAGATGAATAAAGATTGTCATTGTCAAAACAAAACAAAACATTTTGTTGTTGGAAATGAAAAAGCTTCAACATGCTCTTTTACTACTTTTCTTATTTATCTCAAGAGAATTAAAGAAAAGAAGTCAGTCAAAAGATATTACAGACATTTTTTTCGTCAGCATTTAATACTATTTAGCCAGCTATCCTTTTAAAGAAATAAGAAAACATACGTGTTAGCTTCAATTTAATATCATGGATAGGTAATTTTCTTACCAACCGAACCCAGTATGTAAAATTAAAACATTCCTCATCCCCATACATCACAACAAATACAGGGGCCCCACAAGGACGTTTTTTGTCACCAGTTTTATTCACACTATACACGTGAACAATTGTCAAATAAACAACAGTAATATTAAGTTGATCAAATTTGCAGATGATTCAACCATAATTGGGCTAATTCAGGCAGACATAACGAAACTGCTTACTGGAATTTTGTACTTGGGCACAAAGGTGAGAAAATCATAAGCTGCTTTTCAATGTGAAAAAAACAAAAGAACTTGTTGATTTTAGAAAAAAAGAAACTGTCCCTGCAGCCACTCGAAATTTAAGGAGAAAACATCGAGCAAGTGTCAGATTATAAGTATTTGGGTGTTACAATCATGGGTCTCAACTCGGAATTTTTAAAAAGGAGGAACTTTCCGAGTGATCGCGACAGAAGCCCATTTTCGCAAGACACCCACTATTATTATACTGTTGGGCCCTAGAATGTTGAAATAAAAACCATCAATTTATCAAAGGAAGGTTATTTCATACCAGTTTGAGGGTTTGGAAGATAATTTCAAGTTAGAGTCACTTACCAAATATTTACAATCTTGATTACGTACAGAAAGTGGAGGCGCACTGTGGTCTTGTGCGACTTATTTATATCTTACCATCATCATATTCACCTATATAAACTATATAAATAAATCTTGTTTTGAGCCTGGGAAAAGGCCTAGAGAACCAGAATATCGACTGTCATGAACCAGTCTGGGTGTAATGATTCATGTAATATACGTGAAAGACAAAATTAATGCTCAATCTCAAAGTAGAGTACATGTAATAACTTGAAGAGCTCAAGTAAACCTATTCAGTGTGAGGGGTGTAGGAACTGTGGGAGGGCAAGATACAGTGACACTGAAAATTTGCGAATCTGAAACAAATAACTAAAATATAGAGACATAATTTACTGTCACCCTTCCAATGAAACGCGAACACTGAGGCCCCTGCCCTAAGTTCATTAACACGCTTACAAGTAGTTATGACGGATCCCGATTATACACACGGCATGCACAAACGCGCACTTTACTTTGCAGAGAGCTGTAGTAGTAACCAAAATTCTAAATATTAAAATTTGCTTCCAATTTCTTTTCTTTTTTTTGTCATCTGGTGTTGCGTCCAGCCCTCCCCCCATCCCCGAGTGTATCTTTTTAAAGAATTCAATAATCTTCCCCCCATTCCGGAGTCCTGTACTTCACAGCGCTCAGAACGCGCGCAGGTTCATTGACCGGTCACAATGACGAGCCCGACAAGACGCTTGTATAACTTTTTCTTTTTCTCCTCCCCCCCCCCCCCCCACAAGCGACAGCACAGTGACGAACATTATTTTCATGGCGACACCATGTTTGTAATGCAGAACCTGCATGTTACAAATGTTGCGTATTCAGACTTTTACAGACAAATTTCTGAGATCTTGATTTTCCGGTCGAGCCTCGGTGTCACATACAATTCCGCTTGCCGCCATAGCCGCCTGGTCGCGTGAAACGTACTCTCAGACCGGAAAAGGCCGAATTAACATCACAATCGCGACCGACATAAAATGAACTTAAAGACGTTATCGGATTTGGTTTTCAAATAATATTCGAGATCTTTTATGTATTTTCCCACGTCTTGGCGATTTTTTTTTTCAAATTCCCGGGTAATTCCAGAGGCCTGGCAGTCACTCTGCTCCCAGCAACTCTCTTTCTGATTGACCCGCTTTCGCTGTAGCGGAGTTTAGCGGAGGACATGGCGGTAGCGGAAATCTGCTAAATAGCGGAGTATTGAGACCCATGTACAATAGACAACAAACTCAACTGGCATGTCCAAACTTCTCTCCTGCATAAAAAAGTGAACGAAAGCCTATTTTTTCTAAGGAAGCTCAAGTATTTTAAAGTTGATAAAACATAGATGTCCATATTCTATCATTCAACCATAAAAAGTATGATCAATTTTTGTATAACAGCACAGGCTGGGAACATAAGACAACAAGATAAAGAAAAATTAAATTGATTAATATGGAAAGCATGTAAAATTTCAACATCCAAATTCCCCTACTTGGATGAATTGTATATCACAGCTAGCACCAAAATAATTGATTCCATCTTTTCAGACAACAAACATCCCTTGTTCCCTCAAATAAAAACATCAGTCAGAAGCAAAAGAGCTAGGCTTCTGATCTGTAACAGTAACAAAGAAAGATACAGAATGTCATTCTTACCATCTTCCATCAAAATTCTTCCATCTTAGCCATCTTGTCATAAGTATTCATATGACCTTAGAGCATGCATCAGAATAACATTGAGTATGTATCTACCTTAAGATTATTATTGTTTATATTGATGCTCATTTATATTATGCATGTGATTGCAAGCCTGCGTGTGTGAGCATGTTTGTGAGAGTGTGCGTGTGTGTGTGTGAGTGTGCGTATGTGGTGAAACACCAAACCAATGTGCAAGGATCTGGACAATAAAGATGTATCTCATCTTATTTATCTTATAAATAGGGGCAAGGGGAACAACATCACTGCTGGTCACATTAAATCTCATAAAAACCACACAAATTTGTGAAAAAAAAGAAAAGAAAAAGAATTCCTCAGACATCCCAAGCTCTCAGACAATGGGGTGGCATCCCGATCCCCTCTCCACACATACTCTCCCATGCCATTCAAGCGGCTAGCAGAAAATAGACCTTCAAAAACCACTTCAGAGCCACTCACAATTTTAAAATGATCTTCTTATACCAAGAAGGGTTTTTAAACTCAAAGAAAAAAATGTTTAATTATTATACATGTACGACACACAAAATCTCATGAAAACCACAAGAACTTGCAGAAATAAAAACAACAAATAATTCCTTACATGTCCTGTGCTTGTTCCCAGTGCCACTGTCAACCCATCACTTCGAAATTTCATGGCTGAGATCTCAGGGACTGTGTTGATACTGTAACGAATACAGAACATTCAAAGTAGAAAAATTAATTCGACCAGTATTACTACATTTATCAGTGTCCATTTGAAGGCACAAACTATTCCACATTACCAGCAGCTTTATAAGAATGAAAATAACCTTTTCCCTCATTGCAAATTTATAGGATTGATTATCATATACAGTCGAACCTGTGTAAAACGGCCACCCATTGTATAGGAGAACAGTGGCTGCATAAGACAGGTGGTCCTCTTAGGCAGGACTGATCCAGATGAAGAAAACAAACCATTCCTTTCTGAGGTCCCAACCGGAGGTAGCCGCATTGTTGGTGTTTTTGTTTTCTTTTCGTTGTTTTCGCTGGGTTAAAGTTTTCTTTTCTTTCTTTTATTTTGTTGCTGCTTTTGTGCAAGGGAGACAATAAAACGAAATGTGTCAGACAAGGAGGACAAAGTGCTATGGTAAAACAAACACATGGGTCGCCACCACTCGTTTCTATCACACATTCATGTTGTCGTCCATCGTTTCTTTGTTACAAACTGGGTAAACAGTCACCAGGTCAGTCATCTCACTTACGTTTTGTGTATGAGTTCTGGGCGGGGCTTATGAGTTATGAGAGGTCATACGCTTACCTCACCAGCAGCTGAAAATTTGTTACCTATTAGTCAACAGTGGGAGGGGCCTACGCAACATGATCGGTTGGACGGACTACCTAACAACAACGACAGGTGATTGGATTATGACGGTTCGCCCACAACGCCAAGGACCAATGCACAATTTAAGACAAAACGTAATGGAGTCACTAAGGTGGCCTCTAAGACAGGTGTTATTGCTTGGTGTGATAGGGGTTGTGTTTGGATATGGTGGCCACGGCCGCGTTCGACAGGTGCCCGTTTTACACAGTTAAGTTATATAGAAAAAACACAAGGGGGGAAATGGAAAGTGGCCGTTTGTACAGGTTGCCGTCTAATAGAGATGGCCGTCAGGGCAGGTTCGACTGTAGTTCAAAACAGCAATAAGTCAGCCATTACCCTTGTTTGCAAATTGATTCTACATTTGGGAAATGTAAAACTATTAAATGTTGCACATCAGTTTGAGCGGCGTTGGGCCAAAATCCCCCCGAAAACACTTCATATACTGGATACTTTTACACTTCACGAACAAAACACAGAAATGATTAACATATTACAGTGTGTCTCCAAATCTTAACATCACTTCTAATAAAGTCGAATGATGAGTCAGACACTATTCTCATTCTCCCAAGCACCAGAGATATAACTTCATAAGTCTCCAACACTTACTCGTACTCCTCAACAAATTTGCTCGTAGCCACGTCCAGGATGCCACTTCTCGTCCTGGACCTGGGATCCCAGCACTCAAAATGACCTGATTTTGACCCACAACCGAACACATAGTTGGTGGGGTTGAACTCACAACAGTTGAATTCTCTTTTGGGAAAGAAGAACAAAGCAAAAGTATGAATATAAAGGGCAGTCCTTCCTTGTCTTTCTCAGCATTATAACACATTTAGACAACAAAATCCACACTATCTACTTTTTGATCAACTATTTTTCTCAACAGTTTGAGTTTAGTCTGGGTGTATAAAGATAACATCTTAATGTAGATTACCCTTTTGATCTACATCCACATTTCTTAAATACAAACAACAAAGTATGAAAATAGAACCACTGTTTTTAATGTCTATTCCACATATGAGAAGAGTATCTCCACTTCGCTCTTTTCACATACTTTTGGCTCTCTATATCTCTCATCATTCTTTGTTAAGTGACAGTTGCACGGGCACAAATGAATACATGTGTTTCTTCCTTTATCTTGTGTGTTCTGTGGTGAAGTAGGCATACAACCTCATCTAATATTCCTTCAAAATTCAAAATCTGCATACTCCTTCCTTATTAGCACAATTTTCTGTATCACCATTCACAAAAGTATAAGATTCAAACCCTTAGCCAAAGAAAAAACATGTACTTACACCCCAGATGTTTCAAGTGGCTTCATAAATCTTCCCTTTTCAAGGTTGATTCTATAAATCTCAGAGCTGAAAGATAAAACAATTTATGATCTTGATCAGCAAAAGGACAGCATTCTGTGACAATAAAGAACAAAGTGAGATCAGACAAACATTTTGTAATCTATCTTCTCAAACAAAACATGTAACTACAACACTATGAAAAGGAAACAAGATTCTTTTTTAACTCTTTGAGAACATAGTGAACACACACGTCCCATTAGCAGCAGAGAAAGGCAACAAAAGAAACAATGAGTTTGCATATTTCATAGTATGCATACTGTTGCATGTCTTTCAAAAAAATGTCAATAAAGAAAACAAAATAAAAAAATCTGTTTGAACAAACAAGTTATGCCCCAAAACAGCACATCTTCATGCATTGCCTTAAAGCCAGAATGTGTGTCTTTAATTAGTTAAAAGCCTAAAATATAGCAATATTCTGCTATTCTAGACATTATAAGCATTAATCAATCTAGAAAATTTTCAACACATACAAAACATTTCACGCTTTCTCTAGATTTTAAAAAAAACTTACCTATTTATCATCTAAGCTGAAACTCTACATAAAAACATTCCAAATTGTTCATTGAATAATTAACATAGGTTAACAAAAGAAAGCTAGTCTAATTTCCTTGTGAACAGTTTTTACAGAACTCACCCCTGCACAGTGTGTCCTTTAGCAATGCATATTAAGGTTAATCTTAATTGATAACTGAATGTTCAAAATGATGAACAACCTCTGAGCAATGAAAAGGAAAATTCAGACCCCCTTGACACTCAGTTATTGACTTAATGAACTTAAACCAAGGTGATAACCAATCAAACCTAGACACCAGCTACTTTACAGCAAGACCAGCACGGCAAATGTTTTAGAAATGTACAGTTAAGCAAATAATGCTGCTTAAAAACTCAGCGGCTTAAAAAACATTTGAAACAACTCTGACAGCCTGGCATCTGCAATTAACAATCATCAAAGTCAGTTGCTGACAACAGGCTTGTGATTGCCTCAAAACTGTAAAAACAATAACCATTAATTTGACAAAATTTGTAACATGCACTTTTGTTACCCAAAAATATAATTCTGACAGGAAATCTCCAATATCAGACCAAAAAAAATAATTCTGACTGGAAACCTCCAATATCAGACTTTCTTATACAATGTAGCAGTTTGCACTTACAACCTGACCAGCACTTTCAAAAATAATAAATAATATACTTTATCGTAATGTCAGATAAGAAAAACCTTTTACCTTACACCTACAAAGTACATATCACAGGACGGTGGGTAGTATGACAGGTCTCGGCCATATTTGGGAATCCGCATACGGAATAATCTTCCAAACTGTGTATGAAATTCCACATATCTGTCATCTTGTAAAAAGCATACCTGAAATTATAACAAAACACAATACTAATTTGCATGGAACAGGTATTCAGAAAAAAAAGTAGTACACTGAAAAGACAGATTTGCAGTGTCCTCATAAATTTCATTTGATAAACCTGCCAACATACAGCTAAGGATCTCCCATAACTGGTTTATACATGCGCAATATTACAAGACATAGATGTTGCTGTCAGGTATATTTTTACAAGACAACTTATGTTAACATGTAAAGTATTGTTCTTAACCCTTCACAGTCTAGATAGACAATGTGAGAACTAATGTTCCACACAACAGAAAACAGAGAGCTCAAGCTTTTTAAATGAGTGGCGACAAATCCTAAAACTATTCAGCGACAACAATTGACTATAAATAAATTCATAGACAATAATAAGCAAGACTTTTAAAGCTTTTCTCTAGCTCAATTTAATTATCAACAGAAAAGTTACCCACAAAAGGGGATTTTGAACGTCTGATCTACTGTGACCGTGATCTCATGGAGATAACCTACTAGCACCAAAACTATAATCAAAGATAAGAAACGCCAATGAATAGTAGTATAACCATCTAGGACATTAAACAAAGCATCCAATTAACTCATTCCCTACGCCGAACTGCGGGCAGCGACACGGCTAAGGTGACTTCACTACGACGAGCCGCCCCCGACCTATAATTCTAGCTTAGATTTTATTCCAATCCACATATCCATGTTAAAATAAAGGTTATAATATAACGTTGACTTCCGAGTCAAGCGTTTCCACCGAAAATCAGAAGTTTTTATTAAGTTTTGAAACACGATTTCGAAGTTTATCCGACTTTGTTTTATCGCGATGCCCAAATTATAGCCCAGACACCAGTCTTAGTACTTTTACACAACAAAATGTATCATTATTTTGCTTACTAAAAAAATGTAGAGTAAAATTACCAGTGCAAAAGTGACGCCCGATTTATTTACGAGTTCGGACACATTTTTTTGTTTTCTCATGGATTCGGGCAGTATTTTGACATTCGGTCATTTTCAATTATCATCACATTTGTTTCTTTGCAAGCTTAATAACATGATTTTTAATGCTTGTTATCAACACTTGGACACAATGATAGTTTGTCTAAAGTGGTTTTCACCATTTATAGCTATTTTAATGAGTATGTATCTGACCCACTCTACTACGTGATATCTGACTCTACTACACTGGCATCTGGCTCACTCAACTACACTGGATCTGACTCGGCTACACTGATATCCGACTGTATTACACGATGGTATCTGACTTTACTACCCTGGTGTCTGACTGAGCTAATATACTGTATCTGACTCTACTATTACTATTATTTAAATTATGCACAAATTCTTTATTCTTTGTTATATAACCATTGGCTCTATATTATCTTATGTGCCCGAAGGATGAGAAACTACGGATTTTATGTTACAATCCGGGCACCCCCCGTTTGGGCAACACTAAACGGCAAATTCTCTTTCATTCTTGACAGGGTCTCATATGCAAATAACTCTCCAGCCTTCAGAGTCTACCAAAACGTAGAATCTAGGTCACAGGCTCCTTCATCCACAACCAATGTTAACTCTTCCGGGGAAAGAGCTTCACGCTGTTTTGCTCAGTTGATGAAGAAAAAGTTGTCTTAAGGACTATTTTTAGCAAAATATCGCTGTAACTGTTGTTTCAACGAAAGCAAGGGAGGTTGCTTTAGGTTTGTGTGCCACTCTTTTGGGGCTAGATTTAAAAACAAAGTTTTAAACGATCTTTTTGTACTCCAGTGCCCGACAGCAAAAAAAAAAGGTGCTGCCCGAACCGGTACGATTACTCTAGGAATCTTCTTTAGAATATAGATACTATTTGTAAAATGGACTCAACTTGCCGTTGCTCTGTTATTGAGAAATCAATATTTTTCAGTGTTAGATCAAGATCTTAATTGTCAAGATATTTTTCGCCCCCCAAAAATCACCATATTTTGGGGGGAGAAATTACACAAAAAGTACCACTCAAGACATGTGTAGGTTTATTCCAAATGCAATTCTGAATAATGCCATATAAGATACGTGTGAGTTTTTTCTGTTTGTGAACACATCTTTGTCCTTTTTTTTAAAATATTATAAAAATGTTTTTTAAATATCGGATGTTATGATCCAAATGTTCAAATTGTGTGGAATGTATATAAATAACTGCAAATTTTTCAATATTTACCAGTTCTATATTCATTTATGGTTATTTTGATGTATCACTTGACTAGGTGCAAACATATTTAATTTCGGTGTTTAATATGTTGATATTCATTTGAATTTGTGGGCCCAAAGACATTTTAACTGCGCACTAGTCATCATCTCATTTTGAGCTCCCGAAAAAAATTCGTCCACATGCCCAAAATAATACGTAGCGAATGAGATAAGTATTGCGAGGGTATAAAATGCATGTCCATGTTTTTCCTCATATACTGACTTGTGAATATTTGGGCATATTTCAACAATACTGTTGGTTGGCATTTTTTCGTTCTTTCATTTTTCGCCATATCCCCTCCTGATCAAGTGGCCTTGTTTACAGATCCATTATCACCCGTCTGTGACAAGGTGTATAAATCAATTACATTCCACAAGATTTGTTAATTGTCTTGAGTTTTAACCGCCCAAAAAAGTCATAAAAATCACATGATTTTCTGCAAACATCTAAAACCTATTTGATCTGTTGAAGACATACACTAAGCAAAAGATTTATGAACATTTAAACATCTAAAAATCATGTTTTTGAAAAAGGGTAACCACTCTTGTTTGCACAGGAACATCACTAAAGCATCATTAGTTTATAATCAAAGAAACAAGGAACACAAACCTTGCTGTAGTCCTCTGACAAATATTGAAAATTAACCACTTCAGCATCAAGCCCTCGCTCAAATTTCAGGCACAGCTCATGAACATCATAGCATCGAAAGCGCGGTTTATACGTTCCTGAAACAAAATAGAAGAAATTAACAGTGCACTTTTGGCATTTTCTGTGAAACAAAAATATACAGACATAACATTATAGCAACATTCAAAATATCTACCCCCCTCTGTTATATCAATTAGGGAGACTTTAAAACTAAACACAGAACTATGTTGAATAATTTCACTTAAAAATATAGGGGGATTCTTCTTCATTTTTATTCCTCCATGGAGGAGGTCAGCTGTAGGCCTTCAGCATAGCACTTGATTAGTATATTATCATTTGTGTACTTTTTTATCTTTATATATGCATATACAAATAAATATATATATTAATATAACCTACTTCCCTCCCTGCACATGTCATTTCTAAAAGCTCTCTTCTTTGCTTCATATTGACCAGAGTCATATTTTAAACTAGTGTCCTGAGAAAAGATGGTACATTATGTCAGTAATAAGTTTGATACCAATGCGGGATTCCCAGTTGCTTTTATTCAGACAGTTTTTCACCTATACTGAACAGTGAATGCTCACATTTTTATAAGTGGAATAGAAAATCAATAGCTTAATTGGATAGTTGAACCTGCACTAACAGCCTCCTGTCCAAGACAATTACCGGTACAAATGATCACTTCCCACTCATCCCCTTGCATTTTTTCTATATATCAGAATGATGACACTATTCAAGATGTCCACCTGTTTAAAATAACCATTCTACTCCTTCACAATTGGTGGCCATCTTGACTTGGACAATTTCAATTGGATTTTATAACAAAACACAGGTACCGAAATTTTTAAGTCCAGCTCAACTGTGTTCTTTAGAATATGGGTTGCTAAATTACTTCAAATTTTGAGGCCTGATGAGTGTCTGGTTTCCTCCAAAAAGTGATGCAAAGCTCAGCGCTACCAGATTTATACATATAGATGTGGATTGGTACAAATAAGTAATTTTTTTGCAGATAGGTTTGTGCACCTATATCTTTAAGCCTGCCATGGAGCTTTTAAAGCAGGAAACTGTCAAATCAGACTTCCGAATTTTTAAACATTGATTGACAGGACTCCTTGTTGGAGTCAATGTACCTGGGACCAGCCATCTAAAAAGAAAGAAAAAAAGATGAAAATTTCCACTCATCATGGCTGCTTGAACCCAGTACTGATTAACCAGGTATCCTTGTGATGAGAGGCAAGCCACCAAAAGGACTCAGTGAGATCACAAGAAACAAGAGATTGGATATATGCCACAATACAAATGAGTTCATTTCAATACCAGGGATTTTATTAATTTATGCAAGACAGCACACATTGCTTTAAATATCTGTGAGCTACTCATGGTATGACTATTCGCATTAAAATAGCCAAAGCCAAACTTATCTCACATTCTTTGTGTCTAATGTCTTTGACCAAAAATTATAGATGATCTGATTGTTTATTCCGTTCCCAAATTATATAAATAATGTGATCCCAGTACAAGTAAGTTTTCATAAGAATGTCAATTATGAGGAAAAATGAAGCTGAAAATAAAACCAATAGGGTACAACCTGCTGAACATATGAACTGCCCATCTGGAGAAATTTTTACACAGTTGCTGACACTTGGCATTTCAAAGTCTTGAATTAGTTCCAACCTCCTCCGAATATCTGAAACAGAGATAACATGTCACATCCTAAACTGGACAATATATCTTTTCACTTTTGCATCTACTTCATAAAATAACAGTAGTAATTCTAGCCCTCTCACTCCTTTTGTTTTGTTTTAGTAGAGGTTTTATGGCGATCGCAACTGCATGAGGTCATATGAGTGTCAAGGGGTGGATGTCAAAAATAGAAGTCTTTACAGGGAATCAGGCTTACTCTGCTTACCTCTCTAGCTTCAACAGCACAAAGTTTGCTTGGACTATCAAGGCACCCCGGAAATAGTGGGTCACAAGAGTGTGACAAACATACAAAAGAAGTAGAGGCAAAATGACGATAGTAAGGATTCAGGAAAGAAAAAACAGCAGTTCCCTGTTGCAGTTCAGGCACAGTTATGAGCATGACATTGTTGAATCAGCCCATTTCCAATTCTACTTTGAATAAGAACAAATTAATGCCCACCCTTTGGAAATGGCCTGAAGACACTTCAGTCAGTGGCACCGCCCCAGGGGTGCTCTTACTCCTGAAAACACACAAGTACTAAAAGAACCTTGAACATCTTATCTATCTTCACATTTACACTAATCTTGAGGCATAATGGAAATAAACAAAAGTATAAACTTGAAGAGCTATAACATATATATACAAAAGCAACATCTTACTAACAGTTAAGCTTTTTTCAGTAGAGAGAGTTTTTTTCTTGAGCTCTCATCATAATGTGGTATGTGTAGAGTACAGTTTCAACTGTAGCAAGCTATAATGTTATTCAAAAGCAGAGCTAAAGTGATGGCAGGAAATATACAGTTATCACTTAATAAAATTTTTACAAAACGTATTGTATTCTACACCCACACGTTGTGAGGTCAGAATTTCTTCATATTGGCGTTTACAATTCAGCTTGACATCTCAACTGTCTGAGAGCCCCGGCATACAACTGCCTGCAGCCAGAAACCTATCTTAATCATTCCTCAGTTGCAATACAAAACAAACTACATGAAGGGCACAATAGATTCCCTTGAAACTGTCTACTCTTTAATCACTGAAAGCCAAGAAGAGCAAGACTTCCGCCAATAGATTCTTTTACACTGGTAATTTATTGCTGAATAAAGATATGTGTCACAATGCAGTGGAATCAGGCGCTCATCAATTATTGGGAATGTGGAGTTATTGGTATATTCAATAATAACAGATTGCATTTATATGGCATTCTATCCCATATCATACACGTAAAGACAGCAGTAAAAACAAAATATAGCACTTACTAACACACTACATTAAACAAATGAGTCTTGAGAAAACTCTTAAATATGTCTGGCCTGCTGACAAAAGGAGTTACTTCTTGCAATCCACAAATGGATATATTGGCCAAAAATCGACATTACGGTCAAATTTGTTGATTTTCTATTGATGCCGTATTCTTTAACTATAACCTGTCTTTTATTATTTCATACTTATAAATTGTTAAAACTTCACCTGTAAGCGTGAGGTATCTATTTCATTAAGGTTTGAATCCAAAAAGTAACTCATTTTGTCAGCTCGCGCTTCACATATTTTGGGATTTGTTATTCTCTGAAATCCTGAGGTATCATCTTACAGCTTATTCATCTGTCTTGCTTTGGATGAAAAAAAAAATCCATTTATCCTGAATTTAAGTCAAAATACTTGCGACTGAAGAAGTTAATGGGTTACCTGGTTTCAGATGTAAAATTA
Organism: Aplysia californica; assembly: GCF_000002075.1. Taxonomy (NCBI): domain Eukaryota; kingdom Metazoa; phylum Mollusca; class Gastropoda; order Aplysiida; family Aplysiidae; genus Aplysia; species Aplysia californica. The sequence continues at coordinate 574,992 of NW_004797517.1, read as the reverse complement.
ACAAGAAAATGACAATCAAAGTTTGGTTATTTCCATCACTTGAGTGGAAACTGAAAATTTACTCCTTTTTTTTGCCTTTAATCAACATATTTCAGTAAAATCCACACAGAAATGTGTTCTTTAATGGACATAAAAGGAACTGAGCCAAAAACAAAAATTCAATAAAAATTGTCAAACCGGGGGAAAATGCTAGTTTTTCAATTCTTCTTCTTCTTCTCGATCGCATCACACTTGAAGTCCGGTATCTTTCATATATTGGGCCATCCTGCTCAGTTCATCTGTTGGCCCGTATAGCTTCTCTTGTAGTGTTAGTGGGGTTGGCCACATTTCCTGGCTCAGGGCCCTGTGTGTCTTGCAGTGCTGAAGGATGTGTACCACAGTTTGGTCCGCCTCTCCACACTGGCACTTTGGTGATTGTACTAGTTTAAAATATCAGTATATATGTTGTCTGTCTTGTGTGTTGTGTTCTTTGTCGGGATATAATCACTTGTTCTTGGCGGGACAGCTTATGGTAGCTATCTGATTATCTGGTGTCTGCGGTGCTTTAAATAGTGTATTTATAATAATTTTTATTTCTGTATAGTTGACGCCGTTGTCTGGTTGCTCTTTCTGTGCTCCTAGTTTGGCCATCCTGTCTCCCTGTTCATTTCCTAAGACACTACAGTGCGATGGAATCCACTGCAGCATCATCCTCAGGCATGGGATGTCCTCAATTACTTCTCGCAGCTTTGGTAGTTTGCTGGTAGTGATTGCCTGCCGTACTGACATGGCATTTGTTGAGACATACTACTTGGCTTTGGGGGTCTACCACATCCTTGATGTTTGCTGCATGTGTTAGAGCCTCCGTCTCTGCCCTGTAGTTTGTACAACGCGGCCCTGTTGAGACTGCCTCTACTTGGTGTCGTCCATTTGGGAACTGAACATACACTCCCGCTCCTCCTCTTTTCACAGCATCAGTAGAAGATTTATCCATATAGATCCTTATCCATGCTTCTCGATGGTATCTTTCTTCAAAGCATGGACAGGGTGAGGGAATTTTTTTTTTTTTGCTCATGTCACTGTGATCATTTTTTTGGTGAACATAGGGATGGAAGTGTGTATAATTATGCTTGTGTATGCTTGTGTTTTTCTTTTCCCATGATGGTGCCTCTGGGGTATGGTTCAGCATGTTCACTGTGGCTGGTAGATGGTCTTGTCGGGATTTTTGTATTTTTCTGCTTTCTTTGATGAAGTTGGATCTTTTTAAGTCTTGTGGTGTTTGATCTGGCTGTTCTTGGGTGCATTATATCCTCTATAGCTGTGGCCTAGGTGTACTGTATGAGGGTCTTGCACTCCTTTCTCCTCCGCGGGGCCACTAAAGATGTTGTTTGTACCATCTTTTCTATAGGCGTTGACCTCATTGCTCCAGTGATTATTCGGAAAGCCTGGTTTTGCCCTCTACAGAGTGTGTTTGTGAGCCTGTGCTGCAGTCATCCATGAACTGGACCCATACTCTAGATGAGAGCTGATTGCGCCCAGATAAACCTGTCTGAGTGTTTTCTCATTTGCTCCTCACTGAGTCGCTGCAAGTTTTCTCATGATGTTAAACTTCTTCCTGGCTTTAGTTTCTGCATTCTGAATGAGTTGTTTCTACGTGAGACGCTTGTCAAAGATTATTCCAAGATACTTCTGTTGATTCTCAAACTTTAGAGGGGTGTGAGTTTTTTTGTTGGCTCAGCCTGGCTGAGAGTGAAGAGTGTAGCAGAAGACTTTTCTTTGCTTATGGCTACACACCAAATTTTTATCCATGTAGTGAATTTGTCCAGTGCTAATTGCATGCGATATGTGGCAGTGGTGATGAATTCCTTAGAGCACCAAAGAACCAGTTTGTCTGCATGCAATGCGGCATGTATTCCTTTGGGTAGTTCTTTCATGAGCCCATTGATGAAGAAGACAACCGTCCTTCATATCCCTCCACCAGCACACGTACTCTTCGGTTGTGAAGATAGGATTTGATTATTCAATTCAATTTAATCATTTTGAGAAGCACCTGATTTCACCACACTGCCTCACATATAGTGGCGTCCAAAAGAAACTTGAAAATGTAATCACCCAATCATCGTGTTATAGCCTTGCACTACCCACTCATGCAGTATATCATTTTAAACATATTACATTTGACATATTACTATTTCACCTATGTTTTAAGAGACGCCTGAGATATGGCCACTCAAAGGTGACCTTTAAAAATCAAGCTTGGAAAAATTGTGCGAAATCAAAGGAACGTAAAAGTTTGTTCGTGTGTATAGTGTATATTGAGGTGCATCAACATTGGTGGAATGGACATGTATTAAATATCAAATGCAAAGAAAATATTATTGTCTCTGCAATGAACAGCATTTTCTAGTGATATTTTCAAACAGATTGGAAAACAGGGCAGTCACAAATACCATACAAAAACTGGACTTAACATTACATGTGCTCATAAGTATAATTTTATTTTTGTTTAGGAACTATTGATTTTGTTTTGCACATGGACTGTGTTAGTTTCATTTTGGACATAATCATCTATCAGTGATGAACAGAGGCCACGAGACTTCCATGGTTTTAGGTGGCACAGGGTGGAATGAACAAAATCGCCCTCATGAAAATAACTAGATGGCTTAGTTTAGTGGACTATATCGAGCAAGTGCTGGAACGTCATGTCTTATTATTTTTGCTGTGGTGTCATTCAAGAAGACATCTCCATGCATGGCAAAGCACTTTCTCACAGGGCAATGCTACTAGTCAATTCTTGGAAAAACCAAATTATATCAACGTGGGAGTGGTCACCTGTAAATAGTCTCCGATGTGAATCCTAAAGGAATGTTAAGTTCCATGAAACAATAGCTGAAAAAAAGCGACTTCGCTCCCACTTCAGACCTTTTGTTTGCAACTCTCTGTGATATTTGGAATGAAATGACATAATTATGCCCAAAATCCAATAGAGTCGATGCCCAAAGGGTTCGTGCTCTACACAACCAATGGCTCCTAAGCAAAATAACAATGAGCACATTTGATGTTAAGTCAAAGTTTTGCATGGTATTTGTGATTGCTCTGTTTTTCTGTCTTGTTTGATACTATGACGGTAAAATATTTTTCATTGCCGAAACAAAATACTCCATTCATTAGATAAGAAATGTATATCCATTCTGTCAATATTGATGCTCCTCAATACACGCGAAAAGATAATTTTATATTTCTTTGACTTTGATTTTGAATAATTTTGCCAAGCCTGGTTATTTTTATTCAATTTTGAATGACCATATCTCAGGCGTCTCTTAACGTACTACGCTTTAAATTGGTATGCTGCAGGAGTGGGTAGTGCAAGGCTTTGACACGTTGACTGGGTGACTACATTTTCAAGTTTCTTTCGGACGCCACTATATAGAACTTTTGAAGAACATAATATAAGACAATGCTATCAAATACACAATTTTTATTACAGTAGTTATCAATATTTACTGAAAAATCAAATCTTGCTTTCCTTTTGTGTGTATTCAGAGTAATATCAAAGACTGACACCCAAAAACACAAACAAACAAAGAGAACCCTTTGCAAATGACATTTAATATTATAAAAGTTGCCACTGGTATTTTGGTAAATAGAAGTTTTTAGCCCAATCTTTGCTCCTATTCTTTACAAAAGATGTAACTTCCTAAAAAGGAGTCTTATCCACAATAATATGGAGTTGCCATCAGTGCCATTAACTTAAAGGCTGTTTTTCTGTTCATTTCAAAATGGAACGTACACATTGGGGACAGGTGTGCTAGCAAAACAAACCAATTTGTTTAATGAAAGCATAATCTATTCAATCATATTCAAGCCATGTTTCTCTCACCATCATCTTTATTCTGTAATTTCCTTCTTTGCCTGTCCGTCAGCCACTAAAAAATGTTAAAAAGCAAAAAAGAGCATAAATACAATAAATGAAAACCATAGTACTGTCGACAACATTTCATGTAGCAATACCACAGCATTTTTTTAAAGATGGGTACTACTAACCTATAAACAACACAGGTACAAGGATCAATAATCTAGAAGTAAAATGTTTTTCACTTTTTCAAAATCTGTCCATAAATTCAAAAGTTAAGGCTGTGTAAGTGTCGGACATTACAGGTATTTTGGAGAAAAATCCTATAGAGGGAGAAAATTCCTATAGAGGAATAAAGAAGGACAAAAGACACCAGAATATTGAAAACCAAAATTATACTACATAACTTTAACATTTATGAATGGAATAAGCTGAAAATTGGTGAGTTTATATTGGGGGGAGGGGGGGGCAACAAAATGGAAAATGGAAAAATTAAAGTTGTAATATAAATGACAATACCTTGTTCCTTGTTAATTATATGCAAATAAATAATTAAATACGCTTAATGATAGAAAAATATGCCAAAATATATATGGCTTATATATATATATATATATATATATATATC